>NW_023644620.1:17500-37350 GCF_015228065.2 Penaeus monodon | reverse complement strand
TTTTTTTCTCTCGCTTTTTCCAATTTCCCCGCTTTCTTTTATTTTCTCTTTCTCCTCCTCCTTCTCTCTCTCCTCTCCCTCCCCTCTCCCCCTCTCCTCCCCCCTCTCTCTCTCTCTCTTCCTCTCGCTCTCCCTCTCCTCTCTCTCTCTTCCTCCGCCTAAGAAATCAGGTTTTCTACTCCTTTTTTTAAATTTTTCCAAAAGAGTACAGATCAAGAAACCAGACCGTATGGGCCCCTCCTTCACTGATCAAAATTTGTTCAAAAAAAAATTGACTTGCTGATCGGAATGTTCTCCGAACAGCATTGTCCATTAAAAAAATTTATAAGAAAAAGCAAGCAAGGAATATCGGTC
Source organism: Penaeus monodon (assembly GCF_015228065.2). Taxonomy (NCBI): domain Eukaryota; kingdom Metazoa; phylum Arthropoda; class Malacostraca; order Decapoda; family Penaeidae; genus Penaeus; species Penaeus monodon. The sequence continues at coordinate 36,996 of NW_023644620.1, read as the reverse complement.
ACACGGGAACCCCCCTACCTCCCATACCCCCCCGTATCAACCACCTAAACCTTCCTTTCACTCCCTCCCCAGTCAAAACACCCCAAAACCTCCCCAAACCCCAAACCCTCCCCCCACACCCTCCACCCCATACCCCGCCCGGCAATCCTTCCCCCCCAAAAACCCTCCCCCCCTCTCTCGCTGCCCGGGGGCCACCCAGCTCCCTCACGCCCTTCTGCTCCCGCCTTCAACTCTGCTGACCATCCACGTGCCCCTCAACCGGCGCTCCTACCAAGACCCCGCCCCCACGACTCCCCCGCCCCCCCCAAAGTCAACAAAGACCCCTCCCCCCGTCAGACCGAAAACCAACACCCCAAAAGCCAAGGTTAAGCTTCTCACAAGACACCCAAAGGGAGCTTTAGAAAAAAAACGAAAACAAGAATAACAACAAATTGAACCACTCGCCCCACCCGCCACGGGGAGGAACAGTCACAGCGGGGGAAAGGGCAAACCGCCCAATACGACTGCCCCCCCTTCCTCCAGCATGTCACCATTTTCCATCATTAACAACTATGCAGAACAAAACGAAGTCTACCAAGATGTTGATGAAGACGTTACACCAAAGTAATATCAAAGAAACCAGAGGAAAAAGACGGGAAGAAAACCAAACACCAAAGCCGTTGAAGGAGCAGATCGTCCAACACAGTCTTACCTCTACATACCATTGTCAAACCCCGCACCAACGAAAAGGACATTGAACAACATTTATCTGAAAATTTTAAACATTTCAAGGGGAAAGCCCATAAGACAGTGATGACACATGACTACTACGCAAATTCACAGTGTCTGTAAAGGGGAAAGGGCATAAAGCCCGTCTGTTATAGACTCTGATGCTTTCCCTGACAATGTTAAAGTGTTCTTAAACAGAAACAAATACAAGCGCGATCAAATGTTTGACAAGGCAACGCCCTCAAACGTTAAACCCGTGACCAGATCGCAAAATGTCCTAAAAATAGAGCATATAAATGCTCAATCTCTCCTCGGACATTTTTGAGGAAATTAAAAAGCTAGTTTGAGAGAGAACCATAGACATTTTATCATAAGTGAAACATGGCTCCACCAGAATGGACAGTATTTTATTTAAAATTCCAAATTTTAAAGTTTAAAAAGATGTGATGCAGGGCAGGAAGGAGAGTAATGTATATATGTACGGATACCCTGAATCAAACAGATATCTGCTACAGCAGTTTAGCAATACTGCTGTAGAAAAAATTTCTGGGTTACGTACAAGCAACATGCTTCCTTCTTTTATTATTGGCGCTTCTATAGCACCCCATGCTACCTCTGAATCTTTTGAATAACATTGAAAAAGGGGTTTTGAGAAATGTCTTTAAAACAGAAACCGCTTTTCATCTTAGGCACCTGAATGATATTTAAAAAAATTTAAAGCAATTAGCTAAGATGATTAAGAAAAATAAATTTGAACAAATAATAAATAAGCCTACACAATTTCAGAAAACACCTCTTCTCTGTTGGATTTAATAAATAAACAACAGACCAACATCATTATCACTTCGATGTCACCTGTCATGTTGCTGACCATGAAAACTTATCACGATGACGTTAAATATAAAAAAAACAAAGCGACCACCAGTAATAAAAACTTTTCGCGATTTTAAACACTATAACCCTCATCTTCTGCGAGCTTATCTTGTCTAAGAAAGTAACTCTATCAATATTTCACTGACAAATAATGTAAAACGAAAAATAACTATCCTTACAGAATTATTAAAGCAGCATTGATGCACTGGCTCCCTAAAGTAACACGAACGTCAGACGTCCTCCTGCTCCATAATAAATTTACGACATTCAGAGACATTCGTGATAGAAACAATGCCACCAAGGCCTTAAAAGTAACCGAATGAGGCCGCCCTTCAGGGAGATTAAAAATCAAAAGAAAATGTAAATTATAAATTTAACGTGCAAAAAAATTATTTCAAAATAAATTCCACAGAAAAAAGGGTAACTCTAATAAAACATTGAAAAATTTTTAAAACACTAGTGCCTTACAAAAGCACCTCACTTATGATTGCATAAGCCCATACAAAGAACCCCTTTTATACTTTTTTAAAAATTTTGGTAACTTTGAGCAAATTTTTGAAGCAAAATAAAAAAATTTTTAGAAAAAAAGTTCCTTTTTTAACCCATACCCCCCATGTCCGTTTTTGAACATAAAGGGAGAGAAATCAAAAAGAAACGTTTCATAGGCAATAATATTTACAAATGTAATGAAATTAATATTTCAAAAGAAAGCACACATTTAGACCTTTCAGGTAAATTAAAAAACACACCAACACAATCACAGCACCCAATTCTGACTCAAACTATCACATCTACATATAAAAACAAAGCAATCATTATAAACTTTTCATTCAATTATTGCCTTCAATTTGCTAAAGGAGCTTAAACTATGTTTAAACTCGCTTCATTATTTATTGGTAAACTGGTTCTGTATGAAGGCTTTTGATGAAAGTTCGCGGTTGATTGCCTAGGCCTAGAAACAGTTAATCGATTTTGGAATCCTGCGGTAACTGGGTAGATTCCTGGGCCCGCTGGCTTTGTTGAGGTAACAGCCCGTATAAAGGTCATGACAAAGAGGCCTATTATGCCAAAAAGCCATGCAACTGCGTCGCCTTCGGGTTTTGGAGCAGGTTGCAGTAAATTTTTGGTAGAGAAAAGATTAGATAACACAGGTTTTACTAATAGATGCATAATGATTATTAATTATAACATTTAATATTTTATTAAAATATCTCGTCAATCAGCATATCCACACAGAATCTTCCTCGTCATTATCAACAGTATTATCATTATTCATTATCATTATTTCACTAATTAATTTTAATAGTAATTATTATTACTATTCTCATTATCATTATCATTATGCTATATCATCACACTAATTATTATCAATCACAATCAAACATAACATCATCTACCATACCATCATCATGGCCATCAACATTATCAATCAGATCATCGCATTATTATCTTTACCGAAATTATTCCTTTATGACATTATCAGACAAATGCAAAGGGTGTTGACTATGCTATTACGAAGATTTAGAAAAAAGATACAACATATAACATTAAACTGATAGATAAATTATCAGGGACAGATTTTATATTTCCTATTATTATATTTTTATTTATTATTTTTATAAACTTGACTAAAATAACTTCAAGCTTTCACTCTAAGTCCACATGAACTCCCTTTGCAAAACATTCATGTTTCACTTGCCTATTATTTCTTATCTTATCGTTTCCTTTCCATCGGGCATCCCTTTTGAGTGTGTGTTCTCCCGAGTTAAATGGAACTTGCCAGGCAGTCTCCCACTCCACAGCTTAAAGAGAAAATTCCAAAACGCTTCAACTACTTGCCCTCCAGAGATTCTCGTACCTGCTCGTTCACTTAAATAGATCCACATTCTCGTTCCAGCGATGAAGGAAAGGGAACCGTGGAATCAGTTTAAAAGAACATTTCTATATAACTCGCTTATCAGTTCTGTCTATCTACCTATTTATCTCTCTGTCTCTTTTATGTCTTTTCTCTTATTTATCTAAATTGTCTTTTCTTTTTTCTTTATCCTCCCTCTCTTCTATCTCTCCCTCCTTTTGTTCCCTCTATTTGTCCGTCTTTTCATTTCTAATGTTTTCCCATTCCCTCTTCTTCTCATCCCTTTCCTTTCTTCTTCTCCTCTCTACCTTTAACTCTCCTCTCTCTTCTCCATTCTTTTCTCCCCCTTCTCCCTACCTCTTCATTTCAAGTCTCGCTCTCTCTCTCTCTCTCTCTCTCTCTCTCTCTCTCTTTCTCTCTACCGCTTCTAAACGACACATGCATATATTATATGGATATATTTGTGGATATATAAATAATAATAATATAAATTATATATATTATATATATATATATATCATAAATATAATAACCAATATAAAAATTAATAAATATTTGATGTCTATACTATAGTTATATATATATATATATATAATTATAATATTATAATCCTATAATATATGTATATAATATATCAATATATAATACTTTATATAAATCAATATATATATATATATATAATAGTAATATATATAATAATATATCAGATATATATAGAGATATTATATATATTAATTTATAAATAATTATATAATATTAATGAACACACATATATATAACTATGTAGTAAGTGTATGTGTATGGCATGAGTGTGTGTTGTTGTGTAAATGTACCTTACATATCTATACTTCATACACACCACACACACATATACGGTGTGTGGTGCGTGCACACACAAATGTATGTATGTGAGTATATGTGTGTATATTATATACAACACAATCATATAATTATAATATACAAATAAATATATAATATATATATATATATATATATATATTATATATATATGATATAATATATATTTATATATGTATATATATACTATATATATATATATATATATATATATATATGATTTATATATATTATATATATATATATCATCCCGACTAATAAATATTGATAAAAGTTCTCATGTTTGCGCCGCACATAAAAATTTGAACCAGCATTCCCTTCTCTTCCCCTTATCATCTAGGTTTACCTACTAAATCGCGTCCAGTGCATATTATCGCAGATACAACTGGTCGATAATACGTCACAAAACTTTATTTTTTACAGCACGGTAATAATCTCTCATTGTAGACCTCCGTCTTGCCGTTTCTAGATCACCCATGTGGCCCAGACTCAAACTGAGAATGGTAAAGGTTTTGTGTTGGTATGGTTGGTGTGTGATATATATATAAATATATATAATTAATATAATATATATATATATATGTATAATATATATATATATATATTATATATATAATATATATATATAAGAGAGGAGAGAAGGGGAAGAGAGGGGAAAGAGAAAAGGGATGCTGTGTTGTCAGGCTTTTTTATGACAGGGATAAAATCTTATTTAAAAATAATGAAGTGCGAAAGTCAAAAATTTTTCAGAACACTTGCAGCACAGTACTGAGTTATCTAAGTTTCGTAACTATTATATGCAGAAAACTATGTTATGAAAAATAATTAAAAAATTTAAATTTTTTTTTATTCTGAAACTGTACTCATCAGCATCAGAAAAGTGGGGGAAATTTAAAAAATAAAAAAAAAAATCGCCTTTTTTTTTCAGATTGAACCATACCCAAAACGCCCCTTTTAAAAACAAAGGAAAGGTTGAATTTAAATTTTTACTGTGATGCTTTGTCTATAGTTAAAAACGGGAGAGGGTTGTGAGTCGTAGTTAATAACGGCATGACATGATCTCCACTAAAAACCCATCGTGTGTGTTGCACCCCAACACAATCAACACCACCACACACAACATACCAACCCACACCACACAACAACAACAACACACACACACACACACACACCACATATATGTAATAGGCATATACATATATCCATTTGGTTTTTTTAGTAATCCCTCCCCCAAGAATTAATCTACTCATTTTTTTTTTCCTCCTGACTGAACTCGAGTCGAAATTTAAAGGAAAATTAGCAGGATTCACTTTTTCACTGCGTAAATTTTTTTTAATTACTTTTATGAAGTTTTCCTGTATAAATCGTTTGATATCGCATGAAGGCTTATTTTCCAGTGGGGTTCTCAGCCCAAATGCGCTATATGATATTTGGTATATTTAAAATGTATAAAAAAATATACAGGCCGCATTTTATGGATGATTTTAAAAACGAACTACACTTAAATAAACGCTTTTTAGGTGGAAAACCAATTATTCTTCGGTCCCAAACTATTTCAGTTTACTTCTCCTTTGAGGAAGAACGGGGGGATTGAATGTCCGTGGGGCCCTTTAAATTTTTATCTGGCTTCACCGTTTCCCTATTATTCTTTAATTTTCTGATTGGCGAATTTATATCATGATAAAGGATTATAAAAAATTTGGGGGTTTTTCTTTTTTAAGTTTCTTTTTTTTGAGGGTATATTAAGTTTAATGTAAGATATTAATACCCTTTTTATTTTATAATATTGTATCAATAAATTATTGAGTCGGTTTTTTTAAGGGTCGTCCTAAAACCACTTGTTTCTTCAGCGTAATGGAAAATAGTTAAAATTGTAAATAAAGAATAACTTTTTATAAATTCCCCGCGGGGAAATGGATTTTTAATTTTCACTGCAACTATTTTGCAATTTTTTTTCTTTCTTTTGTTGAGTATTTTCAACATACACTGTTTTGCCTTCTTTTTAACCTTTATTTCAGGTTTAATATTTCATTATTTCCCGGGGTTCGACAGGCGTGCTTTTTGGGCCCAAAATATCATTCTTCACGCATTATTTAACCATCGACTACTGGTCTTCACTATTTTTGGACTTAGCTTGCGTTTGCTGTTTTCCTAAGTCTTAAAAGCTATTACTTTTTAACTTTTAGTGAAAAAACTAAACGTTCATATGTACTTAAAGGGAACTTTGAAAAATATAAATCAGTGGTTCTAAACCCTTTTTAGCAATATAATAGATAGATAATAGATAGATAGACAGTAGTGATAGATATAACATGTGCTTTGTATATATATGTTTTTAAATGAAAATAAATTAAATAAATAAATAGATAAAATACACACCCGCACCAACACACACACACACAAAAATGACGAGCAGAGTGAGTTTTTTAATACTCATAACAAATTTTAAAAAGGAATTTAGTAAAAATAGAAAATACAAATGGGAATAAAATTCTTTGGAAGATTAACAGAAAGGGGCCTCTCAACAATTAAATCTTTCCCTTTGTAGAAAGGGCATGCGGGGCCCAGAACCCCCGGGTGGTTCTTTATATTTTCACTTGAAAGACATCTAATGCTGTTTTTTCATAAACAGTGTGTCACAGGCTTTGGTAAGAGACAAACCAAATTTTTCCGGCAAAGAAAAGAAAATTATTTTTTTTATTTTTATTTTTTTTACACACAGTACATAGTAACTTGTTAAACCATACTACATTCCGTTTATTATTTTTATATCTTTGGGGTTCCACACATTAGCAAAGAAATAGCATCAAGTCGTAGAATATTAGCACTTTTCTTGGGAATTATATTTATAAAAATTTGAAACGAAAAATTTCCTGGAAAAAGTTGCATGTCATATTTGGGAAACTAAAATCATTTCCAAAGGAAAGGGGTTTAAAATATTTCACTTTAAAAAAAGTGGGGACTCGCTTTAAAAACCCGTTCTTTTAAAATTGTATAAAGGATATGTAATCTTAAAAACCTTTGAAAAATTGAAATAAAACTGAAATCAAGGGGGCCCAAAGGGCGCCAAGGATTTATTTGCGCCTTCCTTAAAAAACAAGCGAACTGGGGACAAAATTTAGATAAGCGAAGAGAAGTGTCTTATATTTGGGGCTTTTTATACAGTTAAACAAAATATCCATCCCAGTGGCCTCAAAAAACCCTCTTTGATTTTTTTTTTTTTTGGCTCACTTACCTACCCAGATCTGCTTTCCCCCCAAGGGAAATATAATTTACTGTGGTAAAAAAGCTCGACAAATTTTTGCTGTGCTCTTAAAACTTGTAGTAATTTAACATGTAAACCCTTATTATTGTAAAAACACTATATTTTGAGATTATTAGGTTGATTTTTACAGTTACTGTCGAACTCTCTCTTTAGTAAATCGCTGTGTAGAGATTTTTATTTATTATTTCAGCTATCATTTGTACTTTCATCTCCACTGTAACGTTTTCCCCTTCCCGATCTTCTGCTATACTTTGTGTCCTTTTTTGAAAATTTCTTTTAAAGATAAATTTCCTAATATAGAAACTGTCTGAAAAATTTTCAGAACCTTTCGAATAAAACATTTTTTCCCGTATAAAGCTGGGAATGGAATATTATAAAATTTTTTTATACTGCACAGCAGCAGCACCAGAAGCCTAATGTTGGGCGTATATTGTTATTGTGATATTTTTAGCAAATGAAAAATTTACTTACACATTTTTGGAGAATATTTCACTTTCGGGGCCAACTTCCCGCCCCCATTTTAAAAAAGCATAATTTCTTGGCCAGATTTTTTGATTCTTATGACCTGCTTATGTGCCGTGTGGTTCGCGGGACGATCTCGTTAGCAATCTTGCGACTGCATTCAAATCCCAAAGCCGTCAGCGGATGGGAACCCCCGCCTTCCTTACACAGGGGTAATTTAAAAAAAATGAACAGACAATATGTCAACCAAGAATATCCCCTGAATGATGGGAAACAAAACCCTATTTTTATTATTATTATTAGTATCATCATCATTTAAACCCTTTTTCACGTTTTTCCCTCAATGCAAAATCATTTTAAAAAATTTTTCCTTTTTCCGCTACTTTCCTTTGCTATATTTTTTTTTTTTCTCACTACACCCTTTTGTTTTAAAAACACTTCTACAACTTTATAGATTATACTCCATATCAGCTTTCCCCCCAAGTAAATTATATTTGAAATTTTTTTCCCCCATCCTTCCCCCTAATAATCTTTTTTGCTTCTTTTTAAAGCCCCGGAGATTTCATTTTTGCGCTTAAGGGGGCTTGCTACCTTTAAACATTTTTCCCCTTGGGGCAGAATTTTTCCTCGCTTTTTATGGCGTGGGGTTCTTTTCCTTGCGGTGGTTTTTTTCTCTTTGCGTGATTCATTTCCCTTGCGGTAGTTCTTTTCTTTTCGGTGGGGTTTATTTCTCTTTCCCCTTGGGGTTATTTTTCTTTGCAATGGGTTTTATTTTTCTTTTGCGGTGGGGTTTATTTTTTGCGGTGGGGGCATTTCTCTTGCGGTGGTTCAGTACTTCTTTGGTGGGTTCCTTTTCTTGCGGTGGGGGTTTATTTCTCTTTCCCCTATGGTCATTTCTCTTTGCGAGGGGTTTATTTCTCTTTTCAGTGATTTTATTTTTTCTTTGCGGTGGGTTCATTTTTTCCCTTTTCGAGGGTTTTATTTTTCTTTTCAGTGGTTTTATTTCTCTTTGCGGTGGGTTCATTTCTCTTTGCGGTTTGGGGCATTTCTCTTTTCGTGGGTTTTTTCTCCCGCGTTGGGTTCATTTCTCTTTTCGGTGGGGTTTATTTTTCTTTGCAGTGGGTTCATTTCTCCCCTTTCGGGGGGTTTATTTTCTTTGCAGTGGGTTCATTTTTTCCTTTCGGGGGTTTTTATTCTCTTTCGGTGGGGTTCATTTTTCTTGCGGTGGGGTCATTTCTCTTTTCGGTGGGTTCATTTCCTTCCGTGGGGTTCATTCCTTTCTGGGTTTTATTTTCCCCTTTTTGGTGGGGTTATTTTTCTTTGCGGGGGTTAATTTTTTCCTTTCGGTGGTTCATTTTTTCTTTTCGGGGGTTTTATTTCTCTTTGAGGTGGGTTCATTTTTTTTTTGCGAGGGTTCATTTCTCCTTGCGGTGGGTTCATTTCTCTTTGGGGTGGCTTCATTTCTCTCTTTGGGTGTTCATTCTCTTTCCGAGGGTTCATTTCTCTTGGCGTGGCTTATTTCTCTTTGCGTGCTTCTTTCTTTTTCCGTAGGGGTTCATTTCTCTTCTAAATTTGGGCGTTGCATTCTGTTCCCAAAATTAACAGTCTGTCACGTTGGTAAAGCAGAAACTCTTAGAGTAATATCCGTTATGTGTTTTATTTTTTTTCTTAGTTTAATCTGCAACGAACGATTCGTTTGTCATATTGATGTTTTAATCGTCTCCTCTCTCTCTCCTCCCTTATCTGTGTGTGTGTGTTGATGTAATCTTCTCTCTCTCTCCATATCTCTCCGTGTCTCTGTACTACTTCTTTTTTATATCTATCTATTATACATACATATACATATATACATTCATATACACACACACACATATATATATATATACATATATTATATATAGTATGTATATAGTACTATGTATATATGTATATATATGTATATATATATATATATATATATGATATATTATGTATATATAATATATATATATATATATACACACTATTGATGTGCGTTTGTGTTTGTGTGTGTACATTAGTAACGGTGTATGTGTAGTGTGTGTTTGTTTGTGTGTGTATGTTTGTGCATGTATATATACTATCATATCAATATCACACAATCACATATACTACTAATAACACACACTATCACTAATCATACATCATATATTATATATATCTATATATATATATATATACACACTACACACCACACACACATACACACACACATGCACATCACCATCACACACACACCACACACTATATATATATATATATATATATATATATATTATATTATATATATATATTACATAATATATATATTTATATTATATTATATCATATCTATAATATATATATATATATATATATATATCTATATATATATATATATAATATTAATATATATATATATATATATCATATCTATATATATATATTATTATAGATATCTATATATATATATTATCTATATATATATATATTATATATATATATATATATACTACTATTGTTCTCTTCCGTGTTAGATATTTCGTTCCTCCATCCATGTGTACAGCATGTGCGTTTCATTAACACGCAGTACCTCAAATATGAAAGCATGTGTTTTATGAGTTCCTTTGAAGTGTTCTGTTTTTATGTTATGTTCCCTCAAGCACAGTGATTTCCCTCCTCCACCTCAAGGGAGAAGGAGAGAGGAGAGAGAGAGAGAGAGAGAGAGAGAGAGAGAGAGAGAGAGAGAGAAGAGAGAGAAGAGAGAGAGAGAGAGAGAGAAAGGAGGCGGAGAGAGAAGGAGGGGGGCGGAGAGAGAGAGAGAGAGAGAGAGAGAGAGAAAAGAGAGAGAGAGAGAGAAGAGAGGAGAGAGAGAGGGAAGGAGAGAGAGAAAGAGAGAGAGAGGAGAGAGGAGAGCAATGCAATCTTCCATTTCCCACATTTATCAGTCAAAATAGGTTATAAAATATCCCGAAAGTGCTCTTTTTTTTCCTCCTCCCTCCTACCTCTATCCTTTCCTCTCCTCCTTAATCCGTCGGCTGCTCCTCTTCCGTCTACACTCCTGTCTCCTTTATCCTTCCTCCCTTCTTCCTTCCTCTTCGACCCTTTCCCCTCATCGTCTATCCTGTTCCCTTACACTCTTCTTTCTTCATCCTCCCTCATCTCCTTTTTCTCCCTTCTTTTCCTCCTCGTCTCTCATTCTTCTCCTTTTATTTCTCCTCCTCTCCCTTCTTTTCTCCTCATCTCCCTTCTTTTCTCATCTCCCCTTCTTGCCCTTTCTTTTTTTTCCTCTACCCCCCCAAAAAAGAAGAAAACAAAGAATAAAAAATTATCTATCTATCTATCTATCTACACACACACACACACACCACACACACACACACACATATTATATATATATATATATATATATATATATATATATTGTTGTTGGCATCCGTCTTCTCAAAGGCAAGGGAGATCTGCGCCTTGGATCAGTCTGTTATCGAGTTGCAGCGCCTGCTGTGACTGTACAGGCCTATTCTGGATCGGCAGGCTCTGTTGCAATTGCCACAGGTATAGGTGGGGGGGTCAGGTTTCCGGGGGGCACTGCTCCTCGTCGGGCGGTCTTTTCCCCCCCCCTTCCCCCTTTTTTGGTCCCCGTCCTCTCCCTCACTCCTTATTGGGCAGGCTTTCACAGCCCTTCTCCAGCAAACTCGGCCCTTTTCACCACTGATTTTCCCCAGCCGCGGGGGTCGATGTCACCTCCCCCTCATGCCCTCGCTTCAGCCCTCCTTGAAGCGTAGGAGAAGTTTTCCCCCCTTGGGCCCGGGGCCCAGTGGCTAGCTCCCCCAAAACAAAAATGTTTTGGGGGTCCCCCCAAAAATTTGTTTCGGGGATGCCTGCTTGTTTAAAGGACTTTCTTTTTTGGGGACGCGGTCCTGCCAGGTGTTTTCCCGGTCCCCCTGAGGTTGCGCAGTTTTGAGGGTGCTGAGCCTGCGCTTTTGGGCCGGGGATTAGGGGGTTTCCAAGCTCGCGGGCCGTAAGCAGCGTGCTGAGAAACCCCCGGGGGCCGGGGTTAAAAAAACCTTCATCTTGGTGTTGTGGTAAACTTCCTTGTTGCCCCCGACCCTTTTTTTGCCGGCGGGGCCGTGGCATTTTCCCCGCCTTGGCCGGAGCCCTTGTTGATTCGGGGGTCCGGGGAGAGGTTGCGGGGCCGATGGTGGAGCCTGGGTCGAAAAGTCCTCAACCCCCTGGGGGGTGTAATCACCATGGGGGAGGGTTTGGGGGGTACTGCCCCAAATCTTGGCCCAGGATTTTTGGGCCCTTTTTTTAGGCTAGGGTTTAAAGGGCCAAATTTCTCTGCTGCATGCGCGGGGCATTTATGAGTCGCTGAATGTTTTCCTTCAGAGTGTGCCGCCCAGTGCTGCACCCACCCCAGCGAAAAACATCTTCCCCGTATGAGTACCTGCCTCACTTTGGCCCTTACCCTGGGAGGCGGGAAAATTTTTAAAAGAGGCTGCCGCCCGCTTTGGTGTGAATGTACACTCCGTCCTCTGCCCTGGCTAAAAAGGCGTGGGAACCAGCAAAAAGAGAAAAAGTTTTCCCAAAGAGTGTCGGGGGCCGAGAACGAAAACCCTTTTTTTCACCCCCCCGCTTTTTTTTGGGAAAGGGGGGGGGTTTTTCCGAGGGGGGAAACCACCCAAAACTGTACAGGGGCCCTCCCTGTCTTCATGGAAAGACGTTATCATCCCTCAGGAGTTTGGGGGGGAAACCCAAATCTTTCTGGGGGCAGAGTAAAAGGGGCCTTCCCTTTGCTTGACGAGGTCAAAGGGCCCTTTGGGTTTAAAGGTCAAAAAATGTGATGAAAAGCGGTCCCCCCCTTTCTGTTCGCGGCATTTCCCCCTTTTTTGGAGCTGTCGGGGGTTTAAGGGACTGTCGATGGTTGATTTTCCCCCGCTCAAAAAACCCACACGGGGCCCTTTCGGGGTTTTCCCCTCTGGGGGAGCAACTGCAGTCTGTTGAGACAAAAACCGGGCCCAAAGGGCCCTTTCCCCAACAATCTGAGGAGGGATTTTCCAGGGTTTAGTTTTTTTAAACAGCCCCCTGCGGTCGCCCTTTGGGTTCTTGTATAGAGTGCCGAGGGTTGGGGGGGGTCACGATCTTTTTGGGGCCGGGTTCCTTTTTTTCCCCCAATTTGCTGAAAAGCGGGCTGGTCCCAGATGGTAAAAGGAGAGCACCCTTTTTTTTCCCACCTTGATAAACTTCAGGGGGGGATGCCTTTTTTCCCCGGGTTTTTGCCGCAGGGCTGGGGAGGTGATAGCCTTCCCTCAGTTTCATCTAGGGGAGGGGGGGGAACGCCCTAGCTCCCCCATGACAGGGAAGCTGGGGGGTTTTTTCCCCGGCAGCTGGGGCTGTGCCCAAACTTTTATCCCCCTTAAAGTAAGCTCCTGGAAAGTTTTTTGGGCCCACTTTTCCCCTCTCTTCTGGGGGGTCTGTTTGTTTCCCCCCGGAAATTTGGGTTTTTTCGGGGGCCCGGGATCTTTTTTTATGTTTGGGGCCAAAGGGCCCTTCCCCCCCCTTCATGCCTTAAAATACTTTGCCCCAAAATTTTGGCCCCCAGCAGCAAAAGGGGCGGGGATACTCTAAACAAAGGTTGATCCAGTGGGTCATTTGCGCAGCGCCAAACAAATCCTTTTGGGCGTGGGGTTCCCGGGCCCTTTTCCTATTTGCGCGAGGGGATTTCCCACAAAAGGTCCCTTTTGGGGTTTTAATTGGGGGCAACCCCTTCCTTGGGGCCCTCAAATTTGCTGGCTCTAGTTCAGCAAGCCGGTTTTCGAACCAATCCGGTTTTTTCCCCTTCCCCCTTTTTCCAAAAGGTGTCCTTTTTGGGCAGATTTTGAAAATAAAAATTTCACGGATGTGATTTCCACCTCCCCCTTCGGGTGTTCCCCCCACCGGGGCATTTTTTTGAGGGTCCCTCAAGGGAAATTTGGGGTGAAGCGCTCCCCAACAGGCCCTGGGATTGCCGCCCTTGCTGGGGGTTTAAAATGCGGGGACGCCCCTTCCTGTTTTAGATTGGGGATCTTTGGGTTGGAGACGGGTTTTACTGCCGACCATGGGGGTGGTCAGTGTCGCAGTCCCGCCCCTGTGAAACTTCGGGGTGGTGAGAACACAGTTTTTAAAATGATGGTTTTCCGAGTGATGACGAGATCCCCGCTTTGGGGCCAAATGGGGGAGATCTGGGGTCCGCCAGGGCCAAACCGGGGATGCGGCTTGGTGGGAAAGAAAATGTTGGGTTAAAGCATAGGGCGTTGGGAAAAGCAAAAAACTCAAAAAACCTCTGTCCCCTTTTTTGTTCATCTTTTCCGATGCCCCAAGGGCCCCGGGTTTTTAGCCCGGGCCAAGGGGTCACGGTCGAAAAAAACCCCCGGGCATTAAGTCGCCCCCAGCATGTATAGGGTTTTTTTTCCATGGGAGGGTTCTCTTTAAAGGGGTGTCAACTCCCCCCGTAGAACGGTCCTTGGTCTCGGCTGAAAACAGAGGTGGGGGGCGTAGATGCCCCCAGGGTGGTTTTATGGGCCGGGGGAAGGGGTTTGGGAGGGGGAGGACAAGATGGGGGCCGTAGCCATTGGGTGGTGGGGTTTTACAGTGGACAAAAGAGAAAATTTTTTCCACTGCGAATTCCAACGCCAAAGCCTTCTTTGGTTTCCCCCGGGGTTTTTTGGGCCCCGCCCGAAGAACGTGGGAGTTTTTGTTTTTCTGAGGCTTTTCCGTTTGAAAACCAAATCTGGTTTCCCCGCAGCGCAGCAATGTCAATGTTTAGGGCCCTTTTGGGCTCGCGGTCCTGATGGCTGTTTTTTTTTGGTCTTGACCTGGGTTTGGTTTTTTCCCCTGGAGGCCAGGAAAAACATTGTCCTGAACCCTCCAGCTTGCTAATCGCAAGATTGTGGGCTTTTTTTTTTTTCCCGTCTTTTCCTGGTGCAGGGTTTGCAAATTGCTTTTGGGCTTTTTTCCTTTTCCCACTCAAAGCACTCATTTTTTGGGGAGACTGTGGTTTGGGGCAGCACCTTACTGGCTGGGGGCTGCCCACTTGAGGGGGGGGGGGTTTGCTGACCAGTGGGGGTGTGATGGTCCCCTCCCACCGTCGGAGACAACCCCTTTGCGCCTGGCCTACGCCAATCAGGGGCCTGGCTTTATAACTCCCTAACTGCTGTCTCCCCTGTTGTTTTTAAACCCGTGACGCGGCACTGGAGTGACCTCTCCAGGGGGGCAGGCCTGGGCAAAATGTAAAGGGGATTCCCGGGGGGGCCCGTCGTCAGAATCCCCCCCCTCGGGGCTCGCGGGTGGGGCCAAAAGGGGCGCAGGGGCAATAAAGTTTTGGCCCCAACTTTTGGGTGCAGGAGCTGCCCGGGGAGTCTGGGTGCGTCCAAAAAGGCCCCCTTTGGGGCCCCCACTCCGGATTTGTTTTTTTGGGTTTACCCCCCCGTAGCCTTCTCTTTTTCCCCCCCCGAAGGGTTCCCCCAAGGATAATATAATTTTATATATATTTATATATATATATATATTTTATATATATATATATAATATTATATATATATCCCTAAAAAGCAAATGCCTTTTTTGAACCTAAAGGTGAATGTTTTGGATTTGAAGTTCTAATATTAAACACGTAAGACCTAGCATTTGGGCCCCTTTTTATGCAGCAACATGTAATTTTTTTTTTTTTAAATTTTCTACCCCTTTTTTAAAGAACGAAAATTCCCCGTTTCAAAAAACTAATTTTAAAATTTTTATAATTGAAATGGGGGTTATAATGATTTGATTTGTCTACATTTTTTTTTAAATTTATTGTATTATTTTTTTTGGTTTTTAAATTAAATTTAAATTTCCTCCTCGTGTAATTTTTTTTTTGGTTTCATTGTTACTTTTATGATTTATGATTTTTGATTTTTATCATCATTTCCGTTTTTTATATCAGTATTAGTATTGGGTTTTTTCTGTTATTATCATTTCATAGTAGGGAGCAAACGCATTGTTTTTATCACTACTAAACCAACACCAGAAAAAAATCGAAAGGTTTTAAAAAAAAGTCTCAAAAGTTTTTTTTCTCCCTTTTTTGGGCCCGGGGGCGAGTTTCCCCCCGGATGGTAAAAACTTTAAAAAAAAAAAACACTAGCACATGGGGTAAATTTCCCTTAATCACCTCTAGCCCCCGCTCCACCAAAACAACTGTCCGCGGGTTTAAACTCCGTTAAAAGTAT
This sequence comes from Penaeus monodon, assembly GCF_015228065.2. Lineage (NCBI taxonomy): Eukaryota > Metazoa > Arthropoda > Malacostraca > Decapoda > Penaeidae > Penaeus > Penaeus monodon. The sequence goes on along the minus strand of NW_023644620.1, from coordinate 20,735 downwards.
TCACAGCCTCTTAATTGTTTTCTAAACCTCTAAGGGGGTTAAAACCGCCAAGGGTTTAAAATTTTTTTCCGAGTTTTCCTATCTTTTTATATCGGTAGCCCCCTGTGGCCGATTTTTGTTTAAAATAAAATGGCCCGAGGGAAACTAATAAATGAGAGAATCCAAACCCCCAAACCCCAAAAACCGTCAAAGGGGAATAACATGGCAATTTTTCCCCTTTAGTGTCTTTACCACCCCCCCACACACACACACACACACACAAAACAAAAAAAATATATATTATATTTTTATTATATATATAATATATATATATATATAAAATTAATATATATATTAAAATCAAATGGCACTTTAATGAAACTACGGTGAATGTGGGATTGAGAGATTTAATATAACACATCCTGACAGAGCGTCGTATTTCATATTTAAAGGTTATGAAGATTTGATTTGTCTACATTATATTATCATGTGTATATTTCTGGTGTTTATTAGTTCTCGTGAATTATCATTTTGGTTCATGTACTTAGATCAGATTGATTATGATCATTCGTTATTAGTATTGTATGTTTTGTGTTATTCATTACTAGTAGTAGAACATCTGCATAGTGTATCAACTCTAAGGCTTACGCAAGGTATTGTTTTCCGAGTTTCATCTTCATATGCGGTAGCACTGTGGTCCGATTTAGTTCAAGATAAATGGCCAAGGGAATCTAATAACTGAGAGAATCACAGAAAACCAAAATGGTCAAGTTCATAACATGAAATTTACCTTAGTGTCTTTTCTGGTGATGGCTTGCGTGTGCGTGTGCAAAGTAAGAGCGAGAGCGAGTGAACAGAGCGTGAGATGCGATGAACGAGAGAGGTGATACCGGGATGTGAACGATGAGAGAGTGAGTGAAAAGGAGAGACGGAGAGTGAGTGAACGAGAGATGAGACGAGAGAGGTGTAACGAGAGAGAGAGAGTGAGTTGAAGGAGAGAGAGAGAGTGAGTGAAAGGAGAGAGAATGTATGACATGGAGACAGAAGAGTACGAGAGGGGTGAGGAACGAGAGAGAGTGACGTGAGTGAACGAGAGAGAGAGTGAGTGAACAAGAAGATAGAGTTGATGTTAACGAGAGAGTAGAGCAGAGAGCGTGAAGTGAGAGCGAGAGCAGAGAGAGCCGGAAAGAGCGAGAGCGAGAGCGTGTGTTTATGTGGGTGCGTGCGCGAGTGCATGTACTCGTGAACAAGGGAACAATCAATAAATCAACGATTTAAATCACCTTGTTCAACATGAGAAAACACAGTGTTAGGGGACCATTCTGCGAATCTTAATTATGTGAGCTCTAAAGTGCTTCATTATACACACGTGAATTTTTAAAAATAAACATAAGGAACAAAAGGTTAAAACGGACAAGAAATAAGAGAGCGAGTTCTGGTGTTTAACTAAGAGAGGACACGTATATGCACGAACCAATATAATTATCTTGACCTTCTTATATTAGCACAGGTCGGTGTTATAACCTGGCGATGGGAGTCCGTCACAAAAGTTCAGAAAAAAATGGGTGAAAAACACAAAGGCGACAGCGTGTTGCTGGCAACCCAGGACTCCCCTCTTGTTCAGGAGTGTCTGGCGGGCTTACCCCAGGCGCGCATTCACTTTCGCGGTAATTATTTACTACCCAGGCGCACAAATCCTTATGCGATTATCGTGGCTGCATGTTCTGAGTGCTAAACTCACTTATTCATCATTTATTCTTGAAATTGCAATGGATCATTTCTAATCATGTTCTGCGCAGGGGTGTCGCGCACTGGTTTTCGTGCCTCTGCAGTGCTGTGCTTTTACTCGTTTAGGCATACTAGGGCTGCAGTATTTTCTGGCGCAATATGGTGTTGAAAATCGATCACGACAATTTGATGATTTGGCAATTTTAGGGTGAAATAAATGATAATAATTACAGCATTCTATTAATCATGGACAATAACTGTTGACTAAAAGTCAGAATAAAGAGAATTGGATAAACATTTGATTATTATATTATTACTATATCATTATCTTATTATTATTATTTTTAATTATTATTAACTGTATTATTACTAGATATATCACTCTTATTTGATTATATTTTCATTATCTAGTTATATATTATTTTAATTTAATTATTAGTATAATTGCCAAAATATATTATAACGTAATAATAACAATCATGGGTGCAATACTAAGTATTAATAATAGTACTATCGTTATGATATGTTTTTAAATATTATTGTTTATGATATATCATTGTTCTTCATTTTTATGGTGGAATAATTGACAAAAATATTATTATAAACAAGTAATAATTACAGAATAGCGATATTAATTAAAATAATGGATATAAATAATTATTAAAAAAACGTATTATGTTATTATTATTGTTATTACTATTATTATTGTAGTTGTATTAGTATAGTTGTAAAAATATTATTATAATGCAATAATTGCAATAATAATATAATAATTGCAATGATGATGATAATGATGATGATAAATGAAATGATGATAATCAGATTATTATAGAGTAATAATTACATAATAATATATTAATGAAATAATTATATAAATAATATTATAAAATCGTTATATTTGTTATATTATTTTATTACTATTTCATTGTTTTGTTATTTAAATAATGATGATCATAATGATGATAATGATGATATTAACGAAACAATGATGATAAATATGATAATAACAAGGAATGATTATTATACTTTGTTGTTTGTATTAGTATAGTTGCAAAAATATACATTATAACTGCAGCCATTGCAAATAATGATGAATAATTGCAATATGACGATAAGATGATATGATGATGATACGAAATAATGATGATAATCATGAAATAATGATGATAATAACAGAATTCTGTCCATATATAATAAATAAAAGTAAAAAAAACCCAAAAGTCGAAAAGGCGGCAAAATCTAGCGAAATATAGCACTGTTCAGAGCGTACTCAAATGACGTTTTTCGATGTCTATGATGATTTGGCAATATTAGCGTAATAAGGTAATAATTACCAGGCTTGTATTAATCAATTGACAATAATGAATTACCAGATTGTATTAATATGACAATAATGCATGATAAAAGTGAGAATTAAGAGATGTGATAATTTATGATATTAATATGATTAATTAATATATTAATTAAGTATTGTATTATACTACTACTACAACTAAATAAACTACTACATACTACCTTCAGTACTATT
>NW_023644620.1:10000-12500 GCF_015228065.2 Penaeus monodon | reverse complement strand
GATAACAACACAACCACTAACCAACACCGAATAACTTATATTATTAAATAATATAATATATACCCATTTAACTATAACTATGCTAACAAATAATAATCATACTACACCCTAATATAACTAACATAACCTAATCCATACTAACTAGAAGTAACAATCTACACTAACTAACTAATAACCAAACACAAAATTTAACTATAAACCTGTCTTAATTAATAAATTAACTAAGAAACCTAACCTACTATCTACTAACATAATATACGGAGCCATAACATAATAAATCCTAACTTATAAACCTAATTAACTATAACATAACAGGACTAAATAGCTAAACCTAATTAACTCAATACTAACCGAACTAAACAAAACTAAACTAACAAACTACAACAAACAATAAACTAACTAACCTCAACTATCTAAATAATAAACTATAACAGAAACTAACTAACTCATCCTAAAAACTTACATAATATAACAAGGAACACTAATTATATAATATAACCTAACTAATAAAACACTAATCGAACACGTAACCTAACAACAAACATACATAAACCTATTCTAACTATATACAAAAGAAGAACTAAACTACTACCTAACCAAATACTAGGAGTGATACTAAAGATAATAAAAGCTTACTGATAACTATAGTATACTATAATAAATATAAACTATATGCAATACTAATGGACATAAATAATTATACCCCTAATACTATTAACATACAGAACACATCTACTATAAAAAATAATAATAAACTAATATATAAAAACTATAACCGTAATAATTTAACCGATTCAACCTACCTAAGTATATAACAAAGAATGTGAATTAACGTGACTTTACCTACATATACTAGGCATAGATATCAATATAGATAGATGGCCGGTAAAAAGGCTCACAGATAATAGGTATGATATACGTAGTACTGATAGTGTAGGTACGAAGTATGATAGCCATATCTAATGAAATATTGATAATTATACAATATTACATACTTATAATACGACAATGACATATAAATAAAAATATAGATAAATATATATTAAATAAGATAATATATAAATAATACTATATAATAAATTATATATATAATATATATATATAATATATAAATACCTGACAAACACACACATACTATATGAAATATCTACCACACACAACACACTAATAAATCTATAGTATGATGATTATATGTATATATATCTATATATAATTAATTAACTTATATATATATGTATTGCGATTTTTTTCTAAACGGTGTGTGGTGTGACTCTGACCCCGCCACACTCTCAAGCTGGCTACACCCCCAACAGCACGAGCTCTACCCATCGGCGATCTCTTCACTCAGAACATCACAAATGGCACTAAGCTCCGCCCTCAAATAGAGACCGACCAATGGCATCCAAGAGAGGGGAAGGGGGCCGACGAGGAGGAAGGCCCCCATGGATCATCCAATAGGGATTTTTCCATTGGCTGAACGACGACGCTGCTCGAGGCGCAAGCCGGAGACCGGAAGAACAACACCACACACAAACACATATATATATATATAATATATAATAAATATATAAATATATATAATATAATATATATATATATACACAGGACACACAAACACACACACAAATAGGCACACACACACAACAAACACAAACCACACACAAACACACATAAACACACTCACAACACACACACAACACACAACACACACCAACAACACACACACACACACACACACTACACACCCACACACCACACATTATATGATATATATAATATATATAATATAATATATATATATAGATATATATATAAGATATATAATATATATATATATATATATATGTGAGTGAGGTGTGGTGAGTGTGTGTGTTTTGTGGGGGATGATAAGTTTATATATATATATATAGATTATATAGATATATATATATATAATATTATATATATTATTAGTATATGATATATATATATATATCTATATATATATATATAGATATATAATATAATAATAAAAAAAATAACAAACACACACAAAACACAACACAACACACAAACAACACACACACACAACAACACAACACACACACAACACACACACATACACAACAAAAATAACAATATATATACATATATATATATATATATATGATATAATATATATATTATAATATATATATATATATATATATATATATATATATATATATATATTAAAAGGTTGAATGAGAATGAATATCTTCACAATACAAGAGATGTATTTGACCGGTCCGATTGCGTCTTCGCAGAAATACATGTATTCTGACGAAGACGCAATCGAAAATGGTCAAATACATCTTTTGTATTGTGAAGATATTCATTTCATTCATACTATGTCTCTCTTTCTCTCTTCTCTCTCTCTCTCTCTCTACATATATATATATATATAATATCTATATAATATAGATATATATAGATAGATATAATATATATATATATATATATATAATATATATATATGTAT
>NW_023644620.1:0-5000 GCF_015228065.2 Penaeus monodon | reverse complement strand
CACACAAACACACACACACAACAAAATAATAAAATTTTAATAAAATTATAATATATAAAATTATATATATATATTTATATTATAAATATAATCTACACACCCCACCCCACCCAGTTTAGATAAATAAAGGGGAAAAAACTTTGGGCCCATTTTTGGGTTAAAAAGGGACAAGTTCTTATATATTTGTATATTTTTTAAATTTGGGAGGGAAAAAAATTCCCCTAAAAAAACGGTTTTTGAAACCCAATCTTATTAATTTATAAAAAACATCCTCATTTTTTAAAAAAATGGTTGGGGAATTTGGGAGGCCGGGGAATTACACCCCTCCAACAAAAAAAAGAAATTTGCAGAAAATTCATACACAGTATATAAAAAGGGGGAATAAAAAAAAGTGTGCCACAGAGCTAAAAGGGATGAAAGTAGTCTATTCTAGTGAAGGGTTAACATTCACAACAAACCCTTTTGCATGTGTTGTTTGTGACAGCTTTTCAAAGGCCAAAATATATCGAGGGATACAATAGACAAAAAGTGGCCAGCCTCATACAGTTAAATTATCGGGAAGAGCTCTCAAACCCCAAAATTTTCCGGGGTAAAAAACTTCGTTGTGCGGGGCAGAAATGAGGTATAAAAAAAAAAAGAAAAACTGTTTTGAGGGAGAAAAAGAATTGAACCTGGGGCCTATACAAATGAAAGGGGGAAAACTTTTTTTAAAAAAAGTTCAATGGTCTTTTTTAAAAACCCCAGGCGGGAATAATTTTGGGAAAGTTCTGTTTTTTTATAAAAACCATTATCATAATAATTTTTTAATAAGTAAACTTTTATTTTTTTTTTTAATTTGCCTCTGATATTATATATATTATATATAATAATAAGAAAATATATACATATATATTTTGTACTACGGATTGGGGAGAAGCAGATGTTTTAGTTTTTACTTCTTGAAAAAAAGTAAAAACCCTTTTTTTTTTTAATTTTTTAAAGGAATTTTGGGAAAATTTTATAATACACATTTTCACAGAAATTTTATATATATTTTATAAGTATAAGAATATATAATATAATATATATATATATAAAAAAGGTATATTTTGGGTTTATTTTTATACTTATCCCTTTAAAAATTCCCCGTTGCTTTGGGGCAGAAAGGGAAAAAAAATTTTATAATTTAAAATTTTTTTTTGTTTTTTTAAATTTTTTTTCAATCCCTCAAAATTTAAATCGGCCCCAAACCCGGTGTGTTTTGTCATCGCATCCATAAAATAATATTTATATAATATATATATATATATATATATATATATATATAATATATCTGTATATTATAATATATATATATAATTTTTATTTATATATAATATAAAAATACATATTTACAAAATTTCAATCCAAAATATATATATATAATATAATATATTTTATATAATAAAATATATTTTATATATATTAAAACCATTTTTTATTATATAATAATAATTTTATCTACAAAAAATATATATATATATATATATATATAATATATATATAATATATATTGTGTGTGTGTGGTGTGTTTATATATATATGTATATTTTTAATTGCATATAAAATAAAATATATATAATTTTATAATATTATAATAACTATATAATATGGTAATATATATATTATACCCTAATATATATAATAAATAAATATATATATATATATAAATATATTTCATGGATGTGTTTTTATATAAATATATGTATATATAAAATATATTACAAATAATATATATAATATATATAAAATATATATATATAAAAAAAATTTCCAAAAATATATAATATATATATTTGTTTTATATTATATATAAAAGGAAAAAATAACATATAATATATATACATTTTTATTATAATATATTATATATATATATATATATATATTTTATATAATATATATAAATTATATATAATATATATGGAAGTATGTAGCCTATTGATAAAAATATGAATATATCTATATCTATCTATTTTATCAATTAAAATAAATTTATATATTATTATATGTATAATATTTTATATATAATAATATATATAATATTAAATATAGGGATAATTTATTAAATGAAAACATACATATAATATATATTATATATTTTATAAAATATATATATATATTATAAAATATATACCTATATCTATATATAAAAAATATATATATATATATATATATATATATATATGTATATATATTTGGATGGATAAAATAATAGAAAAAATAATATAATATAATATATATATAAAATATATAATTATATATATTTTATATATATACATATATATCTACACACCACACACACACAGATAGATAAATAGATAGACAACTTTGGACACGTTTGTTACAAAGACAAGTTCTTATATATATTTGTATATTTGTAAATTGATGAAGAAATCGCTAAAACGGTCTTTGCAACCAACTCTTCATTTAGATTTATAGAACATCCTCAGTTTTGTAAAATGGTTGGGAAGTTGAGGCCAGGATACACTCCTCCAACAAGAAAAGCAATTGCAGACAAATTCATACACATGATATATGAAAAAGAATATGCAAAGTGTGCCACAGAGCTGAAAGATGAAACTGTATGTCTATCTCTAGATGAATGGTCTAACATTCACAACGACCCTATTGCATGTGTTGCTGTGACAGCATCAAAGGCCATATATATCGAGTGGATACAATAGACACAAGTGGCCAGCCTCATACAGTTGAATATCTGGAAGAGCTCTCAAAGCCAGCAATTCCGTGTAAAGAACTTCGTTGTGCTGTGACAGATAATGCAGGTAATAAAAACAAAATAAAGAAACTGTTAGAGCATAGAAACGAATTGAACCTGGTGACCTATACAAATGAAGGGAATAATAACTTTTCAAAAAAAGTATTCAATGGTCTTTTTTAACAACAGGCTGTAATAATTGTAATGTCTGTGCAGTAAAGCCCATTATCATAATAGTATTTAAATAGTAATACAAGATGTAAACTTAACCCAAGAAAGGATATTTGAATATACTTTAATGAACAGTGATTTACTTTATTACAAGGGCAACATGTTAACTTTCTGGTACACCATTACATATAAATTAAAATTGTTTTATATAATATATATATATTATATATATATATATATAGCATATAATATAAATATAATAAAATGAAGGATATTCAGATATTTTATACTACTGCTCTTGAAACCAGTGCGGAAAAAAATTAATGATTAATGTATTCTTCTTTAAATTTTATTTCAATCAACAATTGATTTAACGGAACCCTGTGAAATGGTTAATACGCTTTCCATATATAATATAATATATATATATATATATATATATATATATATTAATATATATAATAGTAATATAGTTAGGGTATTTCATATTATATAACAGAGATTATATTATAATTATTTTTGATTTAAATTTAATCAATATTAATATTATGTGTGTACTAATCATATATATATATATATATAATATATATATTATATATATGATATATATATATATAATATATTATATTATATATAGTATATATATAATATATTATATATATATATATAAATTATATTTTATATATATATAATATTTAATATATGTATATGTATATATATATATAGAATATATATATATATAATAGTATATATATAAGTATATATAACATATATATATATATATGTATATATATATTTATTATTTATACAAGAATATAAAAAGATATATAATATATATATAATATATATATATATATATATAATCATATATATATATATGTGTTGTGTGTGTGTGTGTGTGTGTGTTTGTGGTGTGTGTGTTACGTTTTGTGTTTTGTTGTGCGTTTGTGGTTGTTGTTGTGTTGTTATTTTATAATAATATGTTTTTTGTAAATAGGTGTGTGAGTCGGTCATATTGTGTTGTAAAAAAAAAAGAAGAACAATACGGGAGGAGAGAGGGGAGAAGCAGAAGAAAGGAGAGGGAGAGGAGAAGAGGATAGAGAAGAGGAGAGAAGGAGGGGAGAGAAAAGAAGAGAGAGAAGAGAAGAAAGAGGGAGGGAGAGAAAAAAGAAAAAAAAAGACGGGGGAGGGAGAAAACGGAAGGAGAAAAAGGGGGAGAGGATAAAGGGGGGATGGGGGAAAAGGAAAAGGGGAAAGAGAAGAAAAAGGAAGAGAAATAAAAAAGGAGAAATGAAGGGGAAAAAAAGGGGAAGGACAGGGAAGGGAGGGAAGAGAGAGGGAAAAGGGGAGGGAGAGAGGGAAGGGGAAAAACCGGAGGAAAATTGGAGGGGAAGGGGGAGAGGAAATTTTGGGGGAAGCAGGAAGAAAAGGGCGAAGGGGAAGGTGGGGGAATGGGGAGGAAAAGGGATAAGAGAGAGGAAGAGGGGAGGGGGAAAAGAGAGGAGAAGAAGATAAAAGAAGAAAAAAAAGGGAAAAAAGAGAGAAAAAGGAAGAAGAAAAGAAGAAAGAGATATGAAAAAAGGAGAAAAAAAGAGAGAGAGGGAAGGAAGAAGGGGGGAGAGGAAAGGAGGAGGAGAGAAGGGGAAAAGAAAAGGGAAGGAGAGGAAGAAAAGAGGGTTTGAGAGAAAAAGGGGGAAGAAAAGGGGAGAAGAGGAGAAAAAGATGAGGGGATTGCCGAAGAAGAAGGGGTTTCAAAAGGAGGTTTAAAGGGAGGAGAAAGAGAAGAGAAGGAAAAAAAGGAAAAGGGATAAGAAAGAAAAAACAAGAAAGAAAAGAAAAGAGGAGAAGGAAAAAAATAAAGGACGGAAAACGCGAAAGAAAGAGGATGAAAAGGAAGTGGAGAAAAAAAAAGAGGAAATTTAAGGAAAGTATGGGAAAAGAATAGGAAAAAATTAGGAAAAGGGAAAAAAATTTGAGAAAAGAGGAGTTTTATAAAGGGAAAACAGAAAAAAAAGGAAAGGAAGAGGAGAGAAGAAGAAAAAAAGAAAAGAAAAGGAGAAAAAAGGGTGAAAGGGAAAAAAAAACAAAAAAAAAA
>NW_023644619.1:0-8561 GCF_015228065.2 Penaeus monodon | reverse complement strand
CCGGGATCGCCAACTCAGGCTATATGGCCACCTAGCTCCCCTCCCTAGGGGACGACCCTCCCCAAATCCCCCGGGTTTCTCTCTGGAGACAAACCCTGGTGGGGGGCCCTGGGGGACGTCCTAGGGATCAGGGCTTGGGCAGCTTGCGAGACCTGTCCAAGGAATTAAAAGGGGGGCCCGGTCCCTGCCTGGAGACTCCCCTCGAGGATCCGCGTGGCTGGAAGCGAGGGTGGATGCGGCCATGCCCCCCGTCGGCGTTAGCCCCTTATGATGAGATGATATATTACTAAAAAAAATGATTTCAAAAATTTTGGGAAGGGGAAAAAAAATTTAAAATACAAATTTACTGCCCTGGTCCCCCAAAAAATCTGTTTTCCATGGCTAGTGAAGAACCAAGTAAATACCTTGTGTATCTAGGACCTTTTGAAAGAAGATACCTGTGTAAAGGAAATTTTTAGCTTCCTTAAAAAGTAATTGCTCTTACTCAAACCCAAATGTGACCAACTTTTGTTTGTCTTTTTTAAAGACCCCTCGGGTCCCCTCAAAAAAATCCTCGCAAACCCCCCATTTGATCACGACCTTTGGGGGGAAAACCCTGTTTTAGTGCTCTACAAAAAACGATGACCTCATGTCGCCTGATGACATGACATCCCTAGCCTGATACACTTTACACCTGGTGTTTAATCCCTGCTTTTCTTCAAGGCAGTCAGTGGCGCCAGTCTTGGTTGAGAGAAATTTGGGAAGATTTCTTGCTTATTCCCCGGGGGTCACGCAGATGAATTTTTTGGGTCTTTTTCATATCCTGATATTTTTCCTCTTACACCTCTCCCCGTTCACTTCCCCGTTTAAAAAAGCTATGTGTGGAACACGACAAATTTTACAGTTTTTCCTATGACTGGCAAAAGGGGCCGACCTGTACACCAGCGAACCCTTCACACTAAAACAAGGGTATTCCATTTTTTTCCGTATAGTCATAGGGTGATACCATGGGTTTTAGGAAATTTAAAAAGGGCTCTACGTAGCTTTTCCAAGTGGGGTTCCCGCTAGGTGTAATGTTTTTTACCCAAACAAATATATTCTCTGAATATACAATTTGTCGGGTGGAGCTTTTCTAAAATGCAAGAGAGTAGAAATGCCTTTCATAAAAACATAGGGGGTTTGTTCTCCCTTTTAAAAAAACCCCCTGAAGTGCCCGTGTATGTATCGATGTTGTATTGGGTTCCCAGTTACTTTAATTTCTCCCTATTTATATTTTTTAACAAGGTATGGGCTGTACTAGGAAGTTTATGAAAAATTCCCAAAAACAAATCTTTTTCCAATGGAGATTTTTTGTGCACTCCTGGGTTAAGCCAATGTCAGCTGTTTAAGATCTGTATTTTTAAAAAATTACAAGACCCCCAAACAGCTTATTTTTCTTTAAAAAACTGGGAGAAATCTGCAATGAAGGCGATTTAGAGTAAGGGGAGGTGTTGGGGAAATGGTCAATTTCTTAGGACGGGGGAATAAAAAATAATCTGCTTTAGAGGGACACATGTAAATCCCTGATCAAAAATTAGTGAGCGCATTGTTATTATGTTTTTGCAATTATCAATCTAGATTTACACAATTTCCCCTTACAAAACTACCAAACCGGAAACTACTACTCAGTTTGCATCAGTGAAGGTTACACAAATAATGATTCATATTTATAATGTTAATTCTTTTCACAGTCGTGATCCGTTACGACTTAAGTTGTGGAAAGCTGAGAAAAGTCTCGTTGATCCCCTTTAATTGGAGTATGGGGATTTTAAAAACCAAACTTCTGGAAATTTTTTCTTTAAAAGCATGGAATTAAAATTTTAGGTGCTAGAATTGTGAGGGGTTTGTGTGAGATCCGCGTTTTTTTGTAATATAGCATAAAATGCGAAATTTTTAACATTATAGGGAACCCCCTTTTAATTTGCATAAGCATATTTTGTATTTTGTTTTACGTTAAAGAAATGGCGATAGTAAGTGATGGGCACAAAAATGAAATATACTTTTTTGCAAGACTTTTGGTCGCATTTAAATGCCTATGTTTGTATAGGCAACCCGTCAACATCAAAGCAAAAACCCTTTAATATTTTAAACAAATTTCTTACATGGAGCGGAAATTACCCGACACCATTAGTAAAGTAAATTTATGAGAGAGAAAGAAAGGGAGAGAAAAAGAGACTAAAATATAGACAGACCGAAGAGAGAGAGAGAAAAAGGAAGGGGGACAACAGAATGAAAAAATTAATGAAAGAGCGGGGACGGAGAGCAAGCAACATAGATAGAGAATGGGAAAATTGAAAAAGAAAAGGTTGTACCGGTGGATAAAAAAGGAGTTTTAGCAAGAAAAAGGAAGGGGGGAATTAAAAGGGGGAAAAGGAGAAAAGATAAAAAAGAAAGAGGGGGGTCAATCAAAAAAAATTAATAGAAAGGGAAAATGAGAAAGGTGCATACCCGCAAAATGTTTATCATAATGTATATTTTTAATTATGAAAATATTTATGGAATGTTTATATCACTCTATAAAAAGACGAAAGTTTTTCTCCATCATTTCCTATTCATAGGGGTTTTTCCTTTTAATTTGCCCTTTAAAATTTTTGGAAATTTGTTAATTTAAAGATTGATTGATTTCTTAAGGGCTCGCCGTCTTTTCTTTTTCTCTGTCTCTCTCTATTCTGTCTGTCCTCTAAAATATTAATATATATTGTCGGGGTTGACTTTAAAAAGGAAAGGAATAAAAACGGTCAGGGTAAAGGAAAACCCCCAAAGGAAACATACAAAAATTTTTTTACTAAAAAAAGGGCAACAATTAACTTTTAATACATCACATAAAAAATATGTACAATCGGGATTGGGAAGAGGAGGCCAGCGGAGCGTAGGTCCATGGGGAAAGGGGAGCTACAAGTCAAGATCAGGGAAAAAAACTGCATAATTTTTTGGGCTGGTCTCCCTTTTTATGCGCCGAGCCGATGTAAAGGCCCGATCCCCCCCTCGTTCCCCACGAGGGTAGAGCTAATCGAGAAGGACCTAACCCCCCGCCGGCGATGAGGTAAACTCGGCAAAGGCCAGATTCTCCAGTTGGTTTATCTCCCTTCCTTTTTCAAAATACCTCGCCCGCTCCAGGGCTTTAAAAACAGGGGAACCGTTCACTTCCCCGGGATCATGTCTTCATTTCCATGCTAGGGCAAAAGAGGTGATCCCCTTGTCAAGAAACAATTCCCGTCCGCATAGCCGATCCCCACCGCACTGGAAAATTTTAATCTCTTGCCGTAAGTTTCCCCTGGCCGGGGTCCCCTAAAATTTGTCAATGTGTACAGGGCCCCTTATCCTTAGACATCAGCCGGTCGTGCTTCGCAGCACACGACCGAGTGATCAGGGGGGAACTTCAACAAAAACCCCATCCCTCCTGGTTCCCTGCGGGCACCAGTTTGGGGGCGGGCTATCACATAGCCAACTGCTTGAGACTTTTCCCCGAGCCCTTCCCCCCAACCCCCGGGAGCCAACGAAAGTCAGAGGACCTCACCCGGGCCACTGGACTCTGGTGGAGGGGTTGGCTGGCGTCGATAAACCCGTCACTAGTGACCATTAAGGCCTATTCTACCCTAGGATAGGGGCCCCACCAAAACCACGACCAAATCCAAAGAGGGAAAAAAAGACAAGGGCCCAACTGGCAGGCATTTCAGAACGCCTTGGCCCGCGTTAAGAAGCATGAACCCACACAAGGGAAAAGGGGAAAGTGCTCACCCCCAACTTGTAATCCATTGATGGGCACCCCACTGCCCTCCCCAAAAATCGGCCGGATCCAGACACAAAGACGCCTGGTTTTTTAATACAAATTAGGGAGGTCAACCAAGGGTAAACAATGAAAAAACTTTCCGAGGAAAAGAACCCCCAACAACCTACCCTCCTAAGGGAGGCTGTAGGGGATGCCAAAAAAAAACTGCCACAATTCAGGCGGGAAAAGTGGGGGAATGGTGGGGGTCCTTCATCACCATACCACCCTCTAGAGCTAGGCAAAGGGTCAAGCGAGCACCAGCCCCAGCCCCAAGATGCAGCACCATGCCCCCAGTCACAGGGAAAACAGAGGGCGCACAAGTTTTCTCGAGAAAAAGTACAAAGCCTGCCAGCCAAAACGACGCAAACAAAAACGCCCTACAACCAGAAGACTTGTTTCATATCAGGAAAGGCACCCAAAACCCCAAATCCAGTGTTTTATTTTCCTTGGGGGAACAAGAAAATGCATAAAAACCAGTGAAAACACACCCCGGGCCTGAGGGATCTCGACCCCCCATTTTTCCCCCTGGGGCTAGTAGGTGAGTTGCTTCCCGCAACCTAACAAGTCCTGGGAAAACTTCCACCTACCCCAAATTGGAAGAGGGCTACCATAGTTCCCCTCCCTAAAACCCAAAGACCCCCAAAGGGGGGGGGAGTCCCCGCCCATCTCTCCCTCAGCTGTCTGGCCAGACGGCCGAGGGTGGTACTGAACCCGGGTCCCATGGAAAAATGGGACCCCCCACATGAAACCTCCACGGGTTCACCAGGGGCAGACACAGCGCACAGAAAAGCCACCTCTTGAGCACAATATGCACGGGCACATCTGTGGTAGTATTCCTTTACCGGGAAACTTTTGAATTTGGGGTCCCTTGCCCTTCGGAGAGCCTGATCCAAAAAAACAAGGGAACCTTTGGGTTGGATAGGGGACTACTTTAGGGAAAAAATTCCAAGGGACCTACCCCCAGCAAATGCCCCCTAGAGAATGGGAAACCCCCAGGTGGGGGTTCCAGGGGCCCCAACCCCTTAACCATTAATGTCCTGTATCCTCAACAAAACCTCCCGTGGGGTGCAAAAACCACTCCAGCAGACGATCTTTTTTATCATCTCCCGGCCCTACTGCCTAAAAAAGGGCCCCGCGTTTTTGACCTCGTATCTGAGGATGTTCCCGGACAGGGCTAAAGATCTCTGCGCCAAAACCAAGCCCTTGGGTCTGGGACAGAGAGTTCAAGGCACAAGTCCCGAAAAACCAGGGAATGGACTTGGAGGGGTTCGGATACCTTTACCTTGGGGTAAGGATAACTGGGGCCCTCCCTTCCGAAGAAAGGGCCATTCCTGGGTTTACCGAAAAAAATCAAGACGTCTTCATGAGAGCAAAGAGTGGAGATGCATAGGGGGGGGGGACACAGAGTACTAAAGATCATTCTTGCACATGCTGTCAGGGTCGGGGAGACTATGCCTCCCTCACTCCCCGATTTGGGGTTAAAGAAAATAAAAAAGACAAAATGGGTACAGTCCAAACGAAGTCCAGGGTCATTCTGGGGGCCCCAGGGGGGCGAAGGACCTCAACCCCCTAGTGGGGCAAAACTTCTCCCCTTGGCCTCACGAATCGACTAAAGGCCCCACAATTTTATCACAGGTCCCAGGTACAAGCCTAAACTAAAAAATTTGATGCCTAGAAAAAGATAACGAGCTGTTTGAAACAAAATCCCGGGTGTCTCACACGCCGGGTGTTAAAATCCTCAGCTCAAAAAACCCTTCTTGCAAGGGCATGGACTCTTCCCCCCTGACTTTGTTTAAACTCCCCCCGTGGGGACAAACCTCGATAGAGTTTCGGGGCTGAGGCTGGCAACCAAAAAGAATTAAAATTTCACGCCTAGCCTAAAAGGGAAACCCAAAGGGGGATTTTCACCTTCACTCCTCCCGGCAAACAGAACATATTACAATGAATCGGTCGATCCCTTGCCCCACTGCAGGGGCCGGGTTGCGCAAGGGGGGCCAAAAATCCTGAGGGGAACAGAACCCCTCCTCGCTACAGGCAGAAAGTTGCTATCATGGGAGCACGGCCATGCGTCCGTGGGGAAGGACCTGGTCTACCCACAGACCCCAAAGGGGCCATCGACTGCTTCAGCACACTCACCCCTGACTTCTACCCTTTTGACTACCATCCTACACTGGCACAGAGGTTTTTGCCGGGTAAAGAATTTTAAAAAAATGGGTTCCCACCACATAGGGGTCAGAGGGAAGAGCTTCTGACAAAAGCCGAAGTTGGCAGGGGATGCCCCCCAATCCCTGATATACATCAGAGGGGGCCCAAAAAATTTTTGGAAAAAGTGTACGGCGATGGCAACCTTCCTCCTCGTTCACAAGGGAAGCGAGTCCCTCCCCTCCCGGGCCAAGGGATCAGACGACCCCCGGCTATGAACCCTGGGACTCTCTGAAATAAAAAAACAGAGGTACCGAAGTCTTCTGCCAGAATGGCCAGGTTACCATGTTATGACATTCTAAAACAAAGAACTAAAGGGTGTTGCATCATTGCGGCAGCCGAACCCACACTTGTACATTACTTAGAGAATTGTGTGCACAGCAATTCCTGAAAAAAGCCGCAGAATCAGGCCTTTTGCCCAAGGCAGAAAATGTGGGAACGTCTGCGGGGTTAAGAGGTGGAAGAAAATACTCAGGGTGGTAAGGATATTAGAGGGTAGCAAGACACTAGTGAGATTTCCGGGGGACCGGGGGGTTTTTAGGGAAAAGGGGGGCCTAAATCAAAGGGTCAGCGCTTAGCCTTTTCTTGTTTGCATCATTATTTACTGTAGACGGGAAGGTGCAAAAAGGGGGCCCGTGGGATTTTTATTGCAGACGACGTTGTGTGGTGCAAGGACAAAGGAGGGGGTAAAAGGGTTGGAGTTGTGGGGGAGGGCGATGGAATAAGAGGTTATGAAAATACAGGCATAGAAAAAATTTTCCTGAAAAAAAAGAGGGATGAGAGAAGGGTAGAGAGGAAAAGGGTATACAAAGCAAGGTGAAATTGTTAAAAAAAAGTGGGAAAGTTTTAAAAAATTTTTGGGGGCCCTGTGCAGGAGATGGGTCAGGGGGGAAGTTACGAAACGGTACGGAGGGGGGGTTGGAAGAAAAAACGGTGTGATTTGACAGAAAGGTTTCAGATGCTGGAAGGGGGGATGTACAGACAAGGTTAGACCCGGCGATATGTACGGGATGGACTGGTAGCTGTAATAAAAAAAGGGGGAGGAAAAAATACAGGTTGCGGAAATGAAAAAGTTAGATGTCGCTGGGGCACAAGAGGGAAGAGTGAGAAAGAGAAATAAGAGAAGGTTGAAAGTGAAAAAATAGCGGAAAATTAAGAAAAAATTACGATATTGGGAACTTGCAAGAGGGAAAATGACATGTAAAAAAGGTGACAGTTACGGGGGGGTAGGGGGAAAAAGAGGTAGGCCAAAGAGAAAAGGGGAGGATTGCATTAACGAACTACGAAAAAAGTGGAGTAACGAAAGAAGGGGGTGGACAGGAAAAGTGGAGAAAAAACCCGCCCGGGCAACCACGATAGGGATTAAAAAGCCGATCTTTTTTTATCTTTATTATTTCATAATATTACTTATTAATCATCATCAAATCACCATCACATTATTTTTACAATAATAATTATTATTATTCTTTTTTATTATTATTTTTATTATTATTTTTAACATGTCTTTAGAATTATCTTATACAATTGTTTCATATAATTACCCCTTTATCCTTATCTTTTGCTAATTTTACTGTCGGTATCCCCCCATTCTATTTTACTTTCCATCATCATTGTTACTATCAATTTACGCATAACCTTTTTTTCTATCATTATTATTATCAATACCGTTTTTAAATTTTATCATCCTATTATCATTATCATTATTATCATTTCTGTTTCATGATTTTCAATTCATTATCATTTTATTTATCGTTATTATAATTATCATTTTTATTATCTTTCATTATTATCACTGCCATTTAAAACCCTTTGTTTTGTTATTTTTTTCATCTTTTTATCATTATTATTATTTATTTTTAAAATTTTTTTATTATTATTTTAAATTTTTATTATTTTATTATTAATCATTTTTTCATCATTATTATTATTTTATATTATTATTATTATTATCATTATCATTTTTTCATGCATTATTATATTAAATTTTATTTTTTGTTTTTGATATCATTATCTGAAACTGTTTTCCATTATTATTTTTATATAATTACCATAACACTGTTTCTTATTTTTTTATAATTACCATCATTATTTTAAAAATTTCATTTTACTGATTTTTTTTACCACATTACATTATAAAATTTTTTGCATCATCATTATTTTATTATTTTTTTTTTATTTTTTATTATTTTTTTATTTATTTTATAAACATTTCGTTTTATCAAAAACCCCATCATTTTCATCATATACCCTCGTCTCATCATGGCCTTTTCTTCCCTCATGCCAAACACCCTCGTCACCATTATCCCCATCCGTCATCACCATCATCATTATCATTGTCGTCGTCGTGGGAAAACCTCCCTTTATCATCATCATTTTTACCTACTGCGGATTAAAAGCGTCGCCAAATTGAATTTTGGAAAACCCAAAGGTCTCTATGTTTTGTAAAATAATTTGTTAAACAAACCCCTGGGGTAGGGGCATTGGCGGTTTGGGATTGCCTGTACCAAAAGTTAAATATTTTACATGACTATTAAAAACCATAAGATTTATTAAAAATAACAAAAACCCTTTA
>NW_023644618.1:0-8561 GCF_015228065.2 Penaeus monodon | reverse complement strand
GATCAGAGAGAAAGAGAAGGAGAGAGAGAGAGAGAAGAGAAGAGAGAGAGAGGAGAGAGAGACAAAGAGAAAGAGAGGGAGGGAGAGAGAGCGTGAGAGAGAGAGAAGGACATACATGTAAACACACACTCATGTGTGTCAGTGTGTGTGTATGTGTGTATATATGTATATGTATATATATATATATATATATATATATATATATATATATATATGTATATATATGTATATATATGCATATATATTTCTATATATAAATATATATATACATACACACACACATACACACACACATACACACACACACATACATGGAGAGAGAGAGATAAAGAGAGATGAAGATAGATAGATAGATAGAGAGAGAGAGAGAGAGAGAGAGAGAGAGAGAAGGACATATATGTAAACACACACTCATGTGTGTCAGTGTGTGTGTTTGTGTGTATATATATATGTATATATATGTATATATACATATATATTTCTATATGTAAATACACACACACACACACACATACACACACACACACACACACACACACACACACACATACACAGGTACACACACACATACACAGAAATACACACACACACACACATATATATATATATATATATATATATATATATATATATATATATATATATATATATATACACATATTCATATATATGTATATATATAAATATATATTTATATGTAGACAAGATATGAATGAGAATGAATAACTTCACAATACAAGAGATGTATTCGAATGCGTCTCCGTCAGAAATACATACAACAGAGAAATTACATATAGAATATATATCAGGCGTGAGCTGACAAAATACCTGACTGTGACCTCCTATTCGTTGCTCGTAGGATTGTTGCTGTGACCTTGGATAATCTGAACCTGCCCGATGCCGTGTTGACATTACTCTCCGTCGCGATGTATGCTGCTTCCATAATTTTTCTTTTTAGTTTGTTCAGTCCTTCATGGACTATTACAGCGTCCTTCCAGTTTGGTAGATGTCCAGCTTCATCTACATGTACCACCATGGCATTGGAAGTTCTGTGGTGACGGATGTCAGCTCGATGTTCGCTGATCCTGGTGCTGAAACCACGGCTTGTTTCCCCAAAGTATGCTGTATCACAATCGCTGCAGGGTATGCGATATACAACACTACAAGGGTTGCTTTCGGGCTGCTTTTTGTCACGTATTAAGTCATGTATCTTTTCCCCGGATGTGCTGGCGATTCTCACTGTTTTGCCGAAGTATCTGCTGATCGCCTGGGAAATGTTACATGACGGTAAAATGAGACAATTATTAGAAGAGGGTGCAGGGTCTGCTCTTACAAGTATGCTCTCCGCCTTCTTTCTGAGGTTTAACAGGAAGCCTCTAGGATACTTGTGTTTCATGAAAGAACTAATTATATAGGCAACCTCATCCTCGAGAAATTCAGGGCTGCGGATCCTCAATGCTCTGAGGAAGAAGCCGATCACAACACCAGATTTCGTTTTGTTGCTGTGGGCGGAGTAGTAATGGATATAATCATCTTTATTTGTAGGCTTTCTGTATACAGAGAAACGTAGGCCGTCGTCACCCCGATGGATCAGAGTGTCCAGGAAAGGTAGTTTCTGATTCTCCTCCTCCTCCACGGTGAACTGGATTTTCTCGTGAACGGAGTTGAGTCGCGTTAGTGTATGCTGCAAGCACGACCTCCTGGGGACAAGGACGAGGACGTCATCTACGTATCGAAGCCATGTTGAATGTCTGCCGATTATATCCATGTAGTTATCCCTCTCCAGCGTCTCCATGAACAAGCAAGCCATGACGGCACTCAAGGGGGAGCCCATGGCGAGACCACTAATCTGCTGGTATTCACCCCCAGCAAATTCGAAGTGGCCGAATTCCACGCAAAACTTACTGGAGAACAAAGTGGTGTCTCGGCGGGGGTTTTTTCGCGTCTTTAAACCTCATAAATTATCATCATTATTGCAATTTAAATTATCATCAATATTGCAATTCCTATCATTTTTTTGAAATTTTTTGCAGTTATAAATAATTTTTTTAAAACTATCCTAATAACAACTCAATAAAAATAGAAAATAAAAATATTAATAACAAAACGATTTATAATGACTTTTATTCATTTTTGGGTTTAAAATATCGTTATTACTGTTTTTTTTTTACTGTTATGAACTTATTTTTGAAATTACCTCCATAAAAATAAAAATAATAAATAATAAATTAATAATATTAATAAGAAATCATAACGTTTTGTTTTAAATTGTTATTTTTCCCTTATTATTATTTTATTTTTTATTATTATTAAAAATTATTATTATTTTTAAATTTATTATTATTATTATTTTATTTATTTTACATTTATGATCTTTTTTTGGCAATAATATAAAAATTAAAAAGTAATATACACACCCAAAAAAAAAGTAATAAGAATATAATTTTTTATAATAAAAATTCCAATAATAAAAAAATAAAAAATAATAAATAATAAAAATAATAAAAATTTAAAAAAAAAAAAATAATAATAATATTAGTCTAATAAAAATAATGATGATGATTTGAGGATGATGATGATGATATGAGATAAATGATGATGAGGGATGATAAATTTTTATGATGTGATGATTGCCAACTTTTTTTTCCCGGGAAACTACAGATATTTGGGATTTTAAACTTTTAAAACCTTCAATTAGCAGATATGCCCAGATATAAAGAAAAATTTAAAAAAATTGGTTTTAAAGAATTCATCACAGAAGAAAAGACGAGGAAAAAAAAAATAAAATAACTGTATTTTCCATATACAAAAAAAAAAAAACACTTTTAAATTTTACATATTCCTAAAAACGAAACATTTTGCTAGCTGAATCGTATAGATGTCTTTATTTTTTCCAAACCAATTAAAAAAAGGCTAAATGAAAAGGTTATGTTTTTTTCTTTGGAGGCAGTAGACGTAGAAAACGTGGATTTTAGAGACTAGATAGGAGAACCTCGTGTATAAATATTTTTACTATTTATTTATCTATTTTTTTTTAAATTATTATTTCTTTTGTCATTATTATATTTAAATAACATCATTTTTATACCAACTCCTATTATGAAAAACTACCACTATTTTTCTCAAACAAATAACCCAATTAAAGGTATTTTAAAAGATGACAGTCAATAAAACGAAAAACGATAATAAAAATTTAATATAATAATAATAAAATAAAAATATAATAAAAACAACTCCATTTTCATCAAGTATTTCATAAATAGCCCGAAATGCTAATTAACACAGGGGAAAACCCGGGGGAAAAAAAAAATTTTATAACCTCTGGGTTTTTCCCTACTTCCCTGTATAAGGAAATAAAAATAGAACAAAAGAAAAAAATAAAGGGTTTGGAATTTTTTTTTTTTTTTTTTTTTTTTTTTTTTAGAAAGGGCTATCCCAAATTCTCTTTATTCTCACTGTTATCTCATTATTGTCATATTAAAAATTCTGGTATTAACCCCATTATTACCCTAAAAATTCCCAAAAATCATAAAATAAATTAAAAAAAACGTCTTTTGGGGGTAACCTTTTAAAAAGGCAAATTTTTTCAATAGATTTTGCCGCTTTTTCGACTTTTGGGTTTTTTTTTCCCTTTAACTTTTTTTATTATTAGGGAAAACCCCCCCTGTTCTTATCATCATTTTTTCCCGGGATTATCATCATTATTATGGTTACATCATCATTACCCTCAAAAACCATCACCCATTATCATCATTATTGAACTTCACTTTTTGCAATTATTATCATTATTGCAATTATTTCATTTTTAAATTGCAACTTTGATATTATTGCATTTTATAAAAAAAAATTTTTTAAAACCCTATATAATAACCCTACAATAAAAATAATACAATAATAAGGGTTTTTTTAAAAATTATTTTATCATTTTTTTAAATTATACGTTTTTACTGAATTTACTTTTTAAAAAATTATTTTTACAATTATCCTCCCCGTAAAATGATAATAATAAAAATTTAATACAAACCCCCCAATTTATAACGATTATTACTTATTATTATTAAAAACTGATTATTATTTTATTGTTTTTTAATTCCAGTTATTAAAAATTTTTTTTGGCAATAATACTAATAAATTAATGAAATAATAATAATAATAAAAATAAAAAAAGGGATAATTTTAATGATAAATAATAATAAAATAGTAATAATATTAAAAAAATCATCAAATGTTACCCAAAATTCTCTTTATTCTCCCTTTATCTCTTTATTGCCATGAAAAAACGATTCTGGTTTTTTATTTCATTATTACCCTAATAATTCCAAAATCATCAAAAAAAATCAAAAAAACCCGCCTTTTTGGGTGACCCCCTCAAAAGGCTATATTTCGCTAGTTTGCCGTTTTTTTGGGCTTTTGTTTTTTTTTTTTTTTTCCTTTTTTTAATATGGACAAAATTTTCCTGTTTTTCCCTGATTTTATCAGGTTTATCATCTTTAAATTTAATCTTTTATCATCATCTTTATCTCTTTATTGAAAATTTTTAAATCATTATTGAAATTATTATCTTTTATTATTGAAATTATTGCAGTTAAAATTTAAAAAAAAAATTTTTTTTTTTTTTTAAAACTATACTAATAACAGCTATAATCTTTGATAGTAAAAACAATAATAAAAAACAATAAAAACCTTTTTATAAAAATTTTATTTTATAAATTATTTTAATTAATACGTTTTTTTACGGTATTAAATTACTGTAATTTTTTTAACCATAAAAATAAAAATTTTAAAAATAATAACATAATAACATTAAAAACAATTTTAACTATTATTATTTTTTTTTTATTAATTTATTTTTTGGGTTTATTATTACGCTATGATATTTTTTTTGGGCCCTCCCCACTCTACTACTACTACTACTACTACTAATATAATCATAATAATAAAAATAATGATAATAGTAATAATAAAAAATAATCACCCAAATCTTACCCCAAATTCTCTTTATTCTCACTTTTAAAATCATTTTTGTCATGATTATAAATTCTGGTAATTATTATCTTTTATTAAGTAAAAATTTCCCAAAATAAAAAAAATAAAATGGGGGGAAAAAAAAAAAACGCATTTTGGAGTGTTTTCCCTCAAACTCTACAATTTCGCTAGTTTTTTTTGCCGCTTTTCGATTTTTTTGGGGATTTTTTTCTTTTATTTTTTTTATTGTATATGGCCCAAAATTCCGTTATTACATCATTATTATCATGATTATATTATTAGGGTTATCATCTCATCATCATCATTTCATCTTTAAACCATCACTTATCCATTTTTTTGCAATTTTTAAACATCTTTATTGCAATTATTATCATTATTATTGCCAATTATTGCATTTATAATATATTTTTTTTAAAACTATACTAATAACACTACATAATAATATTAATAAAAAATAATAATGAAAAAATAACTTTTATAATAAGTTTTTATATCATTTTTTTTAAATTTAATAGCGTTTTTCCCGGGTAATTATTACTGTTATAATAATTTTTTTTCCAATTTCCTACCAGTAAAAAAATAATAATGAAAATAAAAACCCTTTGGGTTTTAATAAAAATATTAAAAAAAAAACGATTATTATTATTATTATACTTTTTATTATTTTATTTTTATTATTCCATTTTATAAATATAGTTTTGGCAAAAATTTAATAATTAAATTTAAAAATAATAGTAAAAATTAAAAATGATAATAAAAATAATGATAATAAATAATGAAGGGGTAAAAATATTAAATCATAAAATGTTATCCAAATTCTCTTTATTTTTTCCACCTTTTTAAATTATCCCAATTATTTTCTTTATTTTAAAAATTAAAGTTGGAAAATTTTTTTTATTTTACCCTAATTTTGCCCCTTTTTCTTGAATTTTTTTTTTTTTTTTTTTTTTTTTTTTTTTTTTTGGCTTTTTTCCCCTTTTGGATTTTTTCTTCTACCCTTTTTTTTTTATTTTGGGAAAACCATTCCTGTTATTATCTTTTTAAATTATCTTTATTATCTTCATTATTATCGTTTCATCATCATTATTACATTATCATCTTTAAACCATCATCTTTACCCTTTTTTTGGAAATTTATTACATAAATTTTTGGGAAATTTATCTTTTTTATTGCAATTATTGCAGTTAAAATATATATTTTTAAAATATACTAAAACAGCAAAATAATATATAATAAAAAATTTAATCCTAACAATAATAACGTTTTAAAAATAATTATTTATATCATTTTTTTTCCTTAATATCTTTTATTACTGAAATTTTTAAATGTTTTTAACGATAGGTTCTGTCTGAGCCCCCCAGGGCACAGCATGAAAACTTTTAATTTTTATTTTCCCTGTTGTGATGCTCTTGGAGTGAGTACGTGGTAGGGGCCCCCTTTCCTTTCCCAGAGAGTGCCGGGTTAAACCCCCTTTTTGGGGCTCGTAAAAACACCGGGCCCGGAAAACAACGGCAAACCAAATGCCTAAAAATTACCCAAAAAAAATCCCTGAAAAATCCCTGATCGCCAAAGTCCCCTTTTGGGTAAAAATAAGGCTACACACACCCCCTGGGTTTTGAGCATCGGACTCAAAACTGGCAAAGCCCAAAAACTGAGTTGGGGGGTTTTTGGGCAACGCCCCCGGGGCGTTCTTCCCCTTTGGGGAAAGGAACCCTTCCCCCCTCGATTGCTTCCTATCCCCCCAGGGGGCCATGCCCGCCCAAAAGTCAGTGCTGGTCGAAGCCCGGATAAAATAGAGAGAAAATTACCCCAAAAAGGGAAAAACCGGGACTCCCCCGTGGAAAAGAAAGGGGGGCCGTACCCCGTAAATCACCCAAGAGCCTCCCCAAAAATGAAACTACCCCTTAAGTATCATGCTGTTTACCACGGCGGGGACCAAAAAGGGGAAAATACCTTAAAAAAAAAAAAAAAAAAAAAAAAAAAAAAACATATATATATAATATATAATATATATATATATGTGTGTGTGGGGTGTGTGTGTGTTGTGTGTGTGTGTGTGGGTGTGTGTGTGTGTGTGTTTGTGTGGGGCGTGTTATGTGTTGTGTCCCATACATACATAAATATATCTATATATGGGACATATATTTATATATAAAATATATAATATATATATAAATATATAAGGGGTTTTATATTTTATTTTATATATAAAATAAAATATATATTAAACTATATAATATTTCATATATATAACGTATATGTATATATATATTATATTATATAATATATTATATATATTAATATTAAATTATACATATATTTTTTATATATATATTTTTAAATTAAAAATATTATTATATATTATTATATATTTTTTATATATAATTTTTAAATTTTTATATATATTTATATAAAATATATATTTTTATATTTTTTCTATATATATATATTTTTATTTATATATAGTCTATAAAAAGTAAATAAATATATATCTATATAAAACTAATAATAAATAATACACTATATATAATAATAGTAGATTAATTACAAATTGTATGTATACCCTACACAAAGAAACACCAGGTGTGGTGTGTGCGTGTATATATATATAATATATATATATATTATTCTATATATTATTATTAATAATATTATATAATATATAATCATAACCACAACACACCACACCACAACACACACATCCACACACACACACACACACACACCCACCACATTCATTTTATATATATATATATATATTAAATATATATATATATATATATATATATATATAATATATATATTATAATATACATATATATATATATATATATATATATCTATAAAATATATATATATATATATATAATTATATATATATGTATATATATATTATATATATATCAAAATATATATATAATATGCACACACATATGTTTTTGTTTGGTATGTGGTGTGTTGTGTGTGTGTGTTAAAATTTATATATTAATTATATATATATATATATATATCTATATTATATAATATATATATGTATATATATATATATATATATATATATATACTAATATATATATTATTATATATCTATATGATATATATATATATATATATATTATATATCTATATGATGTGTTGTGTTTGTGTGTGTGTGTGTGTGTGTGTGTGTGTGTGTGTGTGTGTGTGTGTACTAATATACATATATAAAATTTATATATATATATCTAAAATATATATATATATATATATATATATATATGTATATATACATACATATATATATTAAATATATATATATATATATATATATATATATATATATATATATATATATATATAATATATATATATATATATTATATTAATATAATATATATATATATATATATATTTCAAATATATATATATATATATATATATATTATCATATATTATATATATATATATATATATTATATATATATTATAAAATATTATATATAAAATTATCATATAACACATAATTTTTTATTATATTTATATATATTATATATATATATATATATATATAAAATATATTATATATTTAAAATTAT
>NW_023644617.1:0-8561 GCF_015228065.2 Penaeus monodon | reverse complement strand
TTACATGTATTCATCAAAACAAGCCAACCTGTGAACAATGGAATATTTTTTAAATGTCACTTTTCTACTAATTTGATTGTACAAAAATGTCCTATTGCATTTCTAACATTGTAAACCTCATTTCAGCACTCTAATTTGTAACACATTGAATCTTAGCCAAAACAAGACACAATTCCCAAACATGCCATTAATATTCACCCTGAAAAATCATTCACCCAAATAAGCAATAAATTCAGTGCACAAATATCTACCAGGAAAAGATTAATAGGCCAGTGCCCAATCAGTAAATAAAAAAAAGCTGTAATAATGGGGTCCAATTCCCAAGAAAGAAGCTCTTCTAGAGATTTTTCAAACTTTTTCTTTTCCTTTTGTAATAACTCAAGGAAGTTGTTTTTGCATTTGCATGCATATGTTTAGTATTTTTGTTTGCCTAAAAACTCTCTGTGAAGAATTCAATCAGTTGTATCAAAAGCTGACTTTTTAAGATACATGTTGAGGAAAATGAAACAGCAGCTCACTGTTACATAATGAAAAAATCAAAAGGAAAAAAATAATTTTCAGAAGTGCATATTTTTTCCTTATTTAATATACCAATTGAAAAAAAAGAAAATACACAACAATCCCTGTCAGAAACATTCCAGTTAATCTCTGCTTTACTTGCAGATGGATTTCTTTGAAATGATAACTGTCTTATACTCAGTATTCTTGTACTAAAGGAAAGGAGTATAAGCTTAAATATGTTACTGTGCCACAAATATATTACTGTGAAAGGAAAACTATAATTACTGTGAGGTCCCTTACCAAGTCCCTAAACTCAGTCTCTGCAATGTCTGACTCCACTGGTAAAACTTTTAAATATTATTTTCCAAAAAACTTTGTTTCTTAACAAGAAAATAATTGCAAAACTGTTCTTGAACATGATGATATGAAAAGTTGCTGTTATTTGAAAGTTCAAGCATTTTTTAACAAAAAAAATTTTGGGGGTGACAAAATTTTTGGAAAAAAAATTTTTAATTACTGGAAATTTAAAAAATCCTAAAAAAAATTTGAACCCCAGGGGAAAATTTAAACATTTTCAAAAACTTTTTCAAAAAAAAAAAATTTTGGGGGCCCCAAAACTTTTTCCATATTACTTTTGATGAAATTTCACATTTTTAAACCAATTACGTTTTCAAAATTAAAAGTTTTTTTCAAGAAAAAAACTTAACCAAATTTCCTAATTTCACTCTAATTCAAAAAAAAAACCAAATTTAAAGGGGGAAAATTTTCCCTTTTCCAAAAAAACAAATTTTTTAGAGAACAAAACCTTTTAAATTAAAACAAAAATTTTTTTTTCCTAAGAAAGTCCAAAATTTTTTTAGATTTAAACGGTTTAATTCCTAAATTATTTTCTAGTAAAATTTTTTTCTGAAATTTACCCTCCAAAAAAAAAGGTTTAATCTAAAAAAAATTTTTAAAAATTTTAGTGATTTAAAAAAAAATCCCAAAAACTCATAAAAAGGGGGGGGGAAAAAACTTAGAAAAAAAAAAAAAACCAACACAAAATTCACATGTTTTCTAATTTTCCTTTAAAAAAAAAGCCCAATTTTTAAACCAGTGGGGCCAAAAAATGATTTTTTAGTTAAAAAAATATTAAAAGTTACAAAAAAAAAGGGGGGGGAAAATTTGTGTTTTCCCCATTTTTTTATATTTAAACAAACAAATAAATTTGGGGAGGTTTGAACCAGTTAGAATCCAACCTCAAAAAAATCACCCCCCACAACAATTGATGCCAACCCCAATTTTACTTTTTGCTTCCCCCTATTTGCGGGTCTTTAGGGAAGCCTTTATTTATTTTTTGCTTTGTCTGGGCGCATAAACTGTTTTGGAATTTTTCGAGCACTGAGTTGCCTTCGCTGGGGGAGTATTTTTCGTCTGTAATTTTATGGAAAAAAGTAAGATCACTTTTTCATTACTGCAAGTCAGAGAAAAAAACCTGCTTGGAAGTTAGAACTTGTTTTTTTTATGTAAGCTATTTTCCATAAAATTTTCTTTTTTTTTTAAAAAATTTTTCTTCCCTAAAAAAAAATTTTTCCCCCAAATCGGGGCAAATTTTTAAAATTCTTAAAATTGGGCATTAGAGAAAAAAAAACCTACCCCCAAAAATATGTGCATTTCTATTTAAAAAAAAAGGTGGCCCACTTTTTTTTGCATTTTTTTTTTTCTTTCTGGGGACTATTTTTTTACCCCCTGAATAAAAAAACTTACTTTAATGTTGGTATTGGGTTTGTCTTTTTCGGGGGATCCTCCTCAGGGGGAAAAAATTTACACCAGTATAGTGGCCCAAAACCTTGGGAACTCTTCTTGAAGCGTTGGGTTTCCCACAGAAAAAAGGGGCCCGGGGAAAAAGGGTTCTGAAGAGGTTTTGCGCTCTGCTCATTTGTCTAAAAAAAAACAATACTAAAAAAACCCACTAGAAAGGCAATCATTATTCAAGGGGAAAAAGGGGAAATGAAGAATAAAATCTAATGAAAAGGGCTGTTTTTCACAAAAAAAAACCACTCCCTTTTTAGTAAAACTTAATTTAAAACAAAAAGGGAAATAAAAAAAAAAAAAAAAAAAAAAAAAAAAAAAAATTGTTTAATAGCTGAAAAAGGCAGTGGGTTAATAAAAAAAAAGTTTGGACCAAAAAGTGGAGATGGAAAACTTTAAAAAGATGCTGTGATTTCATTGGGAAAAACCAAAAGGGGTTGACCAAATTTTAAAAAAGGGGTTGTATTGGAAAGGGTGCACAAGTAGAAAAAAAAGGGGGAAGGGGGAGGGGGGGAAGGGGAAGAAGGAAAAAAAGGTGAGGGAGGGGGGAATGGAAAAAGGGGAAAAAAGAAGAGAGAAAAAAAAAAAGTTTTTTCCCCAGGGGGGGACAATTTTTTTTTCATCCCTTTTTTTGGGAAAAAAGGGTCTATAATAATTTGAAGGGGGGGGGGCTAGGGCTGCTTGTCTTTTTTTTTTTGCTTTGGGATTTTTCCTTTGCGCCCCTTATAAAGCCTATAGGGCCTTTTTTTTTTTTTTTTTTTGCACCCCTTATAACCCCCCCGGTCTCAGGGTAAAAAAAAAAAGGGGGGGGGTATCAATATCATGGTTAAAAAGGGGCCCTTTTCTCTAGCCTTCTTTTTTTCTTGCACTTTTATACACTGAATTCTACTTTGTATTGCAATTTTTTAATTTTGAATATATGAAAACCCCCCCCCAAAGCCCACCCCCCAACACCCCCCAAACCCCCCAAAAAAACCCCAAAAAACCCCCCACCCAAAAAAAAAAAAACCCCAACCCACACAAAACCCCCCCCAAAACCCCCCACACACAAAAAACCCCCCCACCCCAACCCCCCCCAAACCCCAACATATAAAAATAAAACCTTACCTGAGAGAGTAAGTTTTTAAAAAAAAGTCTCGGGAAATTTTTGGGTCGGGCTTAAAAAGGGAACTGGGGAAAGTTTTTCCCGTTGTGGGAGGGGGGGTGAGGGGGGCTCTCCAGAGTGAAGGGGGAGGCAGGGGGGGGGCAAGCAGGGGGGGAGGGGGGACTCATGGGGGGAAAGCTAGGCGTTCCTACCAAATTTTATCTGCAAGTAAAAATTTAAATTTTTTTCCCTGTTCGGGGACTGGTATGCTGAATTAATTAAATTTGGGGGAAAAAGTTATTGATTTTGGATTTAATAAAAAAGTAGGGGGGTAATATGTAGAGAAAAAATTTTTATTAATCTCTTTTTTGCAAAAAACCAAACAAAAAAAACAGTGATCAGTGTATGAATGTTTTACAAAAAAAAAAAATTTGGAAAAAAAACTTTAATTTTCCCAAAAAAACGGGGCAAAAAAAAAAATTTTTTCCAACTCTTTGGCAGGAAGGGGTGTACCCTTTTAATTTCTTTTATTTTGTTTCCCCATTTTCAAAAGCAAACTTTTAAAAAAAAAAAAAATTTGGATATAAAAAAGGGCCCCCTGGGGGGGACGGCACCTTTTTTGGGGGGGACGAGAAAAAAAAAAATTAAAAGGGGAAAAAAATTTCCCCAAGTTTTTGGGAAACTCTATTTTGTTTCCTTCGGGGCCCCCCAAAGGGATTTTTTCCATGCCAGGGCGGAATTTGAAAGGGGGGTTTTTTTTTTTTGGGGGCCAAAAAAAAGGGCTTGGGGCTTCCAAAAAACTGTTTTAGTTTCCTTTCCATTCCCACTTTTTGCCCATTTTTTAACACAATTTTTGGAACTTTTAGGGGATCAAAAGGGGGAAAAAAAAAAAAATTTTTTTTTTTACGGGTTCCAAAAAAAATAGTATCAAAAAAAAAAGGGGGGACAAATTTCAAAAAAAAAATTTGAAAATTTTATTTTTTCATAATTTCTTTTTCCTTTTGTAAAAACAGGCTTTCAATCACATTAAACATTTTTGGAAGCGAAAAAAAAATTTTTTCCAAATTGAAAAAAACAAAGAATTTTTTTTTTCCAAAAACCTTGTTTTTTCCCCAAACCTTTTATTTTCTTTCTCCCCGGGGTTGGCCCACGCCTGGTCCTTTTCCGGGGTGGCCCCCCCCTTCTAAAAACAAATTTTCCCCCCTTTTCTCCCTCTTTTTCCCTTTGCTTGGAAAAAAACTTTTTGCCCTTTCAAAACCTTTAAATAAATTTTTTTTTTAATTTTAAAAAAAAAATATTTTTTTTTTTTATATTTTAATTTTAAATAATCAAAAATTTTTTTTTATAATATAAAATTAATTTAAATTTTATTTTAACCCTTTTTTTTGCCAAAAAAAAAAAAATTTTTTTAAAATACAAAAAATTTAAAAAAAAATTTTAGCCTTTATTATTTTGAAATGGGTTATTAATTTTTTGTATAAAGATTAAAATTTTTGGAATTTGTAATTATATTAAAGGAAATAAAAATTTTTTTTTGGGGGGAAAAAATGTAACAAAAATTTTTTTAAATAGTAAATTTTTTTAAATTTATTAGGGGGTTTTTAAAAATTCCCCCCAAAAGGGCATTATTGAATTAAAAAAAAAAAAGTTAAAGTTTAATGTTTAATTTTAAATTTTAAAATTTTTAAAATTAATTATTTTAATTGGGGTAAGTTAAATTAAAAAAAAATTTAAAAAAACCCTTTAAAATTTTTAAATTTAATTTGGGGAAAACAAATAAATAATTTTTAAAAAATTTAAATTAAAATTATTAAAAAAATTTTTTTAAAAATTGATTTTATTTTTTTATTTAAATTTTAAAATTTTTTTGGGTTTTTCTATTTTTTTTTTTTTTTTTTTTAATTTGGGGTTTTCTTCCTTTTTCTTTTCCTTTTTCTTTTTCCCTTTTCTTTTTTTTTTTTTTTTTTTTTTTTTTTTTCTTTTTCTTCTTTTCATATATAAATAAATATTAAAAAATATATATAAAAATTTATATAAAAAATATAATTATATTATATTTAATATTTATTTTATATATTTATAAATAATATATAAAATTTTAAAAATTATTATATTATAATATTTTTAAAATTTTAATATATTTAATAATATTTTTATTATATTATAAAATATTATATAATTATATATTATTTAATATATATATATATTTTTTTATTAATTATTTATTTTATATATTATATTAATTTTAATTTTTAAAAAAAAAAAAAAAAAAAAAGGGGAAGGAGAAGGGGGGGGAGGGGAAAAGGGGAGGGGGGGAGGAGGGAGAGGAAGGAAGGGGGAGGAAGGGGGAGGGGGCTAGGGGAAAAGGGGGAAGGGGGAAAGAGGGGGGGGGGGGGGGACGGTAAGGCGGGGGAAGGGGGAAAAGGGGGAGAGGATAGATAAAAGATAGGGGGGCAAGCAAAAAATGGTGATTAAGACGGGGAAAAAAGTTTTTACTCATTTAAAAAGAAAAAATTTTTTCAAGGGGGTTTTGGGGGAATTTTTTTTCATATGTAGTTGCGGGGGTCTGTTTCCAAAAACAATGTATTGATTTTAAAAAAGGTGTTGGGGTAAGCCCCTTGTTGTTTGGGAAAACTTGAGCAACCAGTAAATTTTATGCTTAAATTATTGAATAGGGGGGAAATAAATCTAAAAACTGTCAACTTGGTTTAATGTCAGAGTATGTCGCCTGCTTGAAATTTTGTGAAAAAGCTTTTACTAGATCACAAAGGTTTTTACTGATGAAAAAATCTGAAAAAACTTACTCAATTTCAGATATAGCTGCTTCTTTAAAAAAATTACATTGAAAAAGGTTGAATTCTTGATAGCAAAAAAAATAACCCCCAGTGCAAAAATAAGGGGAAGGGGGCGTATTAAAAAAAACCGTTTTTATTTGTAACATTTTTTTTTTTTTGGTTGGGCAGTAAAAGTAAAAACCTAATCATTTGAATTAAATTAATGGTATCCCACAACTATGCATTCATTAATTCAGAAATAAAAAAAAAAAATTTTTTTTCCAGAAGTTTAAAAAAAAAAAAAATTATATTTTTGTTTTTGCCCCATTTAAGGGGGACTAAATTTCCTTTTTCAAACCCTGCAGGTGTGGGGGACAGTAGTTACGCTGTCGTGGGGGGTTTCTTTAAATTTTTCAGAAAAATGGCTGGTTTTGGTTGCCCTTTTGACAGTCGGGGTCCTAACTCTTGCTAGCAGATAAATTGCCGCTTTTTTCCCGGGGGAAAAAATCAAGGTTTGATAAAATTTTTGTTTTTTTCTTAGGAAAAACTTTTTTTTTTTCTTTTTCCCAATGTTTAATGTGATATGAAAGACTGTTTTATAAAAAGTAAAAGAAGTTAGATAAAATAATATGCATATTATTTTTTGATTTGCTGTCTGATACTTTTTTTTAAACCCCCAAGGGGTCATTTTTAATTTTGTTCCTTTGAGTCTATGTTCAATTGTTAACATGGCGGGAGGTGGAGAAAAAGTGTTTTGAGTTGGGAAAAAGCCAACCCTGTTGCCCCAGAAAAACCTCCGTCATCCGATTGGGGGCCCCTGGAAGTTCATATTGGTTTGAGCCGGGCCCGGGGGAAACAAACATCAGATTCAATTTTCGATTCTTTTGATATCTGTCCTTACGGGTGCGTCGGGGGTTTTTATATCCATTTTTAAAAGTTTTTTTTTTAAAAAAGGGCTATAAAAAATTGAAGGTAAATATCTGCGGGGTGTATTGTTTCCCTTCGTTTAAAAAAATTTAAAGTTTCTCTTTTTTTTTTTTTAAAAATTTTTCAAAAACCCGATCCATGTTTGTTTGTTTGTTTTTGGGAAAAACGGGGAAGATTAATTTTTTTGCTTACAATACCCCCCTTTTATTAAACCCCAATTTTCCCCCCCCAATTAAATTCATAAAATTAAAAATTAATTCGCCAAAAAAGCTAAAAACGGGATATGAATTCTATTGCAGATAATTGTGTGGGGAACCCTGCCTCCTCCATGAGTCCACCTCGCCCCGGGCGTTTTTGCCCCCCCCACCTGCCCCCCTTCCTCTGGGGGGGACCCCCCCAACCCCCCTCCCAACAACGAGGGGGGGCAGGACTTTCTCTGAGGTTCTTTCAAGCCTCGACCCAAAAGACTTCTCCAGGGGGGACTTTTTCTAATCTTACTCTCTCAGGTAAGGATCTATATATATGTGTGTGTGTGTGTGTGTGGTGGTGTGTGTGGTGTTGTGGTGTGTTGTGTGTGTGTGTGTGTGTTGTGTTGGTTGTGTGTGTGTGTTGTGTGTTGTTGTGTGTGTGTGTTGTGTGTGGTGTTTCATATATCATATATTCATTATATTATGCATACAAGTAGGAATTCCAGTGATATTAAATGATGCAAAGTAATAGAAGAGCTAGAGAGAGGAGCTATGTATTACCATGATATTGAATACTCCTGTTTTTTTTTAGACCGTGAGCAGCGGGAATTATATGAGGCTGCAAAAAAAACAATTCAAAAGGGCCTATAGGGCTTTATAAGGGGACGCAAGAGACTCCAAAGGAGCAAGATAAAGAAAGGACAAGCAGCCATAGTCATTCAGAAATTATTATTAGACGTTTAAAAAAAACAGGTATGAAAATGTCTGTGTAAATCTGTTTTCTCTCTCTTTCTTCTTTCGTTTTTCCATTTCCTTTCTCCTCACCTATCTTTTCTTCTGTCTTCCTCCCTCTCTCCCTTTTTATCTACTTTGTGCTACCCCTTGCAAATACAACTCATTTGTAATTTTTGGTCAATCCTTGTTTGTCCAAATGAATATCACACAGCATCTTCAATGTTTGCCATCTCCAGCTATGTGTCATCTTTTTTTTATATTATCACTGCCTGCAAGCTATTTAAACAAAATTCATTTTTTTTTTTTTTTTTTTTTTCCAATTTTAGATTAATTATGTGTACTAAAGGCAGTGTTGTTGCTGAAAACAGCTTCATTAGGGATTTGATTTCTTCACTTCTCTTTATCCATGTGAACTAATGATTGCCTGCATATGGTTTTCAGTATGTGTATTTTAGGGGACAAAATGGAGCAGAAGCTGCAAACAACACTATTTCAGAAAACCAGTTTCGGTCTTACTGTGAACAACAAGCGCTTCAAGAAAGGAGTCTCGAAGGGGGAACC
>NW_023644615.1:5000-8562 GCF_015228065.2 Penaeus monodon | reverse complement strand
TTATATTAATCAATTCTGAATTATTATCTTATTACCCAATAATTCCCAAAATCCCCAAAGAAATCGAAAAAACGCATTTTGGAGTATACGTAAAAAGGCTATATTTCGCTAGATTTTCCCGCTTTCTCGATTTTTGGGAATTTTTTTCTTACCCCTTTTTTATATTATATATGGACCCATTCCCTGTTATTATCATCATCATTATCTGATTATCATCATTTTATTATTATTAC
Source organism: Penaeus monodon (assembly GCF_015228065.2). Lineage (NCBI taxonomy): Eukaryota > Metazoa > Arthropoda > Malacostraca > Decapoda > Penaeidae > Penaeus > Penaeus monodon. The sequence goes on along the minus strand of NW_023644615.1, from coordinate 8,329 downwards.
CATCACATCATCATCATCATCATATTATTTTTTTTTGGATTTACATCATTATCATCATTTCTTACTATCAAAAATTTTATATTATTATATTGATTTATTATCTTGTTATTATTTTTATTTTATTATTATTATTATTATTATTATTATTATCATTTTTATTGTTATTGTTTTATTATTACATTATTATTATTATTATTATTATTATTATTATTATTATCTTTATTATTATTTTTATAAATTATTATTATTTTTATCATTGTATTGTATTGGTATTATCGATTTGTTATCACCTCATTTTTTATTAGTAAATTGTTTTCATCATCTTCTTTTTATCCAATTATATCATTACTTTATCATGAATACCATCATCTCATCATTATTATTATCATTATCATTATTGTTTTATAGTATAGTATGTAGTATATATTAGTATTATATTATTTATATTTTTGTTGTTTTACCATTATTTATCATTATAATTATCAATGTTGCTATTGTTTTTTTACATTATTATCCTTATTTTTTTGTTATTATCTTTAGTGTTATTACTATCATTATCATTTTTTAAATACTATTTTTATCAATACATTACATCAAAATTATTTTTATTATTTATTATTATTGTTAAACCGTCCATCATCATCATTTTTATCACCATCTTTATTTTTATTGTCTTCTAACTTTTTCACGACCATAATTGCATTATCGTTATTACACACCTTTATCACCGTCTTTTTATCTAATTCCTATTATCACCATTAAAATTTTTATTTTTCGTCATATCAAAATTTTCTTTTATTATAATTTTTTTAACACCATAAACATTATGATCAAAATCATTACTTATTTTCTTCTGGGTTACCGTAAATATCACATTATTACATTATTATCTCTTTGATTTTGCCTCCTTAACCCTTATTACTACGTAATTATTATTATCATTATTATGCTATTGCAATCCATTTTTTTAAACGTCTTTGATCTGTTGTCGTTTGTTTTTGGATTGTTATTTTAAAAGTAGTTTTAGAGTATTAGTTGATGTTTTCAGTATTACCATTGTAATTTCATGATTGTTTTTACATTATTATTATAGTTATTATTATGATTATAAAAGTAGTACATTATCGGCACGTCAGTTTTGATATCATCTTATTATATTTCCCATACATTTTTTGATGGCGGGGTGGGGCATTCACGGGGAATGCGCACCAGAATAACAAGTAAAGAATGGATTCGTGAAAAAAATTAAAGCATACAAATGTGCAAGACAAAAAAAAGAAGCATAAATGGAACATGTTCATTGCGCAAGTAGGGGTATGAAGGGAAAAAATATCCTCGTCAGAAATACATTAAAATTTCTGACGAAGATATGGCCCGAAGGGTTCAAGGGTTTTTCTTGTTTTTGTAAAAAGATTCATTATCATCATACCTTCTGAAATCTTTTCATTCTTGGGTGTTGTTTTTGGGCACTTATTTAGCCTGACTTCGGGTTTTTAACAAAAACTGGAAATGCCTTCGCGCCAATATTTTTAAATGCCATGTGGCTTTTTTTTTCGCAGGCAGGGCCAAAAGGCTCCTCTCGGGCCGATGTCGCGCAGGTTCCCTAGTCCCCCTCCCCTTCAGTCCCCGCAGGTGAGGGGGAGTCTTCGCCGACGGGAGGGTTGCAATTCATGATCATCGTGCACTTGCGCCCCCCCCCCCTTTGTGTCCCTCACTCTCCCTTTGCTCTGCCAGCCGCATGAAGTCAACTTGAGGGCAAGACCCCTTGCCCACTTCTGGAGGCGCTGACGGCGTGGAGGCGATGGTGGGCACCGGCCGAAGGAGGGGCCGGGGGCGCGCTGTTCCAGCTGGAGCGAGAAGACCGGGTCGGGGGCCAAGATCAGCATCTCGCTAAAGGGAAAGAAAAAAGGGGAAGTGGCTGTTTTACATCGCCCATTTGGCAATCCGTGGGGGAAAAACAAAACTCCCAGCCATTTGATTCTCCCGGGCCCAACGGCCTGGCTCCCCGGGGTAAAAGTCAAGTCCCTTCGTTCAGGGAAAGATTTTCACCGCTGTTAATTTTTAATCCATGAAAATGACTCATAAACCAAATCAGGCGCCCATTTTAGGGTCTTTTAAAAACGCCATCTAATACTGAATTCTTTGTAGATCCGTAATCTCATCCACTTTTTTGCAAAGAAGGCTCTTCAGATCGCATTGGGGTCAACAAATTAAAAGTGAATCGTCAACATCTCTTTCTGGGCCTCAAACCTCCCGCATCTACCAGCGCCGATCCCAAAATCTTGGCTGTGCGGGGACGGGGACAAAATAATGGTAAAAAACAAGTCGAAGAGGAAGGGGAAGTAAGAGCCTAAGTAATATCCTGTTATTGATCCGATGAAACAATAGTAAAAGGCTGTTGAAAGGGGCCCCCAAAAAGGGGGGGAAAAAGAAATTTTTAAAAAAAGGGCGAAGAAAAGACATGATGGTGTTTGCATCGGAAAAAAAATTTGTTATTGATTTCAATTCCTAAAAGGATTTTTTTAAGTTTTGTGTCAATGAATGGTATCATCACCTGCAGTTCATCTAAAAATCAAATACCAAAAACGAGTGTCTGGATGTTATGTATTAATTTTGTCCCGACCGATGCTGTGTTATGCACACAAACACAACACAAACAACACCACCCCAAACCACACACACGCACACACACACACAACATATAAAGTTTTACACACGGGTTCATTACTAACTCAGTTCCCCGAGGGGCCCACAGGGATGTGTGTAAAAAATTTGCTATCATTACTCAAATATGAGTAATAGGCAATGTCTAATTCAGGGAGTGAGATCCGTTGCACCTCCTTTTATGGTCGGTGGATGGTTGGTTTGCACTGGCCTCCGGTTTTATAACCGGGGGGACCTAGGTTCGAGTCCTGTTCAGGAAAGGATTATTTTTATTTATAGTTATTAAATATATATATTATTATATTTATATATATATATTTATATATATATATATATAATTAAATTTTTATGTGGTGTTTTTGTGTGGTGTGTGTGTGGGTGTGTTTTGTGTTGTGTTGTGTGTTGTGGTATGTATGTATATGTAATAGATATAATAGAAGATGGAAGGTTTTAAAATATAATATATATTATTTATATTTATATTTATTTATATATAATTTTTTTATATTATATATATTATATATAATTTGTGTTGTGTGGTGTTGTGCGTGTGGTGTGTTTGTTGGTGTTGTGTGTGTGTGTGTTGTGGTTTTTGTGTGTGTGGTGGTGTGTATGATAGATATAAAAGAAAAGCAAGGGTAGATGGTAGTAGCTAACCCAAATTA
>NW_023644614.1:2500-5000 GCF_015228065.2 Penaeus monodon | reverse complement strand
CCACACACAACACACCACCACCACACACACAACCACGCACAACACACACACACACACACGCCCAACACACAAAATAATATATAATTTAATTTTAATAAAATATATATATATATTTAAATAAAAATATATTATATATATATATATTATATAATATATATAATATACATATACATCCACACACACACACAAAAACCCCACACACCAATATAAATATATATAATTTTTAATATTAATTATATATTATATATATATATTATATATATAATATATATATATATATATATATATATATTTTTAAAATATATAATATATATATAATATATTATAATATAATATATTTTTATTATTATATATATATATATTTAAAATTTATATATTTTTATTTATTTATATATAATAATATATATTAATATTATTAAAATTATTTTATATATATATATATATATTTTTATATTATTTATATAATTATATCTGTGTGTGTGGTGTTTGTGTGGTGGTGGTATGTATTGTTATTATTTTTTTTTTAATATTATATTATTTATATATATTTTAATATTATATAAAATTTTAAAATTTTTTTTGGTGTGTGGGTGTTGGGTGTGTGTGTGTGTGTGCGTGTGTGTGTGTGTGTTGGCGGGGGTGTGTGTGTGTGTGGGTGTGTGTGTGTGGTGTGTGTGTGTGTGGTATTGTTGTGGTGTGGTGTACATACAAAAGCGTGTATTATATGTTTTTTCTCTCTCCTCTCCTCTTTTCCTCCTCTCCTCTCTCTCCTCTCTCTCTCTCTCTCTCTCTCCCCTCTTCTCTCTCTCTCTCTTCCCCCCCTCTCTCTCTTTTATATTATATATTATATATATATTATAATTTTTATTAATATATATTTAAAATTTATATATATTTTGGTGGTGTGGGTGTGGTGTTTGTTGTGTGTGTGGGGTGTGTGTGTTGTTTTGGGTTGTGTGTGTGTCTGCGTGGTGTGGTGGTTTTGTGTGTGTGTGTGGGGTTGTGGTGTGTGTGGTGTGTGTGTGTTTTGGGTGTGGTGTGTGTGTGTGTGGGTGTCTGGTGTGTGTGTGTGTGTGGGGTGTGTGTGTGGTGTGTGGTGGTGTGGTGTGTGGTGTGTGTGGGGGTTGGGGCAACCGTGAATCCCCCTTCTCTGAAAAATTGCGTCGCCACTGGACGAAAATAAATTTATCAGATCATATCTCTCTCTCTCTCTCCTCTCCCCTCTCTCTCTCTTCCTCTCTCCTTTTTCTCTCTCTCCTCTCTCTCTCTCTCCTCTTTTTCCCCTTCCCCTCCCTCTCTCTCTCTCTGCTCTTTTTTTTACAGAAATAATGATCATCCTAAAAACTAACAGGAAATTGCATTACCTGTCCCCCCTTTAAAAATTTTTACTTTGCCAAAAAAATCTACATTTTCGCCCCCGTCTGTTAAAAAATATTTGCTTTCTGTGTCTTATATGTGCTTTTTATGTGGGTGTGTGTGTGTGGTGGGTGTGTGTGGAGGAATGTTATGCATGTAAAGTGCCCCCTTTATGTCTGGTGAATGTACGTCCGGTGTGCTGTGTGAATTTACCCGCATGTGTAAAAATACTGTATCCCCTTGTGTGCGTGTGAAAAAACAATAACCTCGACCTCTTTCCCGGTTAGCTGTGCACATCTTTGTCCACTGTATCAGCACTGTTATTACGAGCTTAGCCTCTGTGCCACCGGGGGTTAATGTGTATGTTTAAAGAGCCTGGAAGTTGCTGTTATCTGATACCCCTTTTTTTAAAAAGTTGAAGTTTTTTGTTTTCGTTTTTTTTTCTTTTTGTCGGGGTTGTCGATTTTCCTAAATCATTTTTTCTTTTTTCCACTTTGTCCTTTGTAAAAAATTTATTCAAAAATGAAGAAAAAAAAATAAAAATAGGATGATATCCTTAAAAAAATGAAAATTACTAAACGAAAAAAAAAATAAAGAAAATTTGCATTAAAAAATTTAAAAGGAAATCAGAACCTTTAAAACACTGATACGTCTGCAAACATTACGCATTTATGTTCAACCACCCTGAACACCGAAAACCCCAACTTTTGCCCCCGGGCCCAAAGCAGAAAACCCTTTTCTATTTTAAAATTTCCATCATATCGGTTTTCATCCCCCTTTTTTTTTTCTTATATCACTTCTTCTATCTTGCTTTATTTTCTTTGTCCGTGCAATCATTTTTTTGAATTTTTATGCTTTCGGGAAATTCTTTCGCGATAAAATTGAAAAAATGTGGACACTATTCCGGCTTGCTGCCCAAGCGCTCAGCTGGGAAACCCGGCCGGGGGTGCGAAATCGGGCCAGCTTTCTATTGTCTCCTGCCGAAAAGTGCATGCATGGAAATGAGCATCATTATTTTCATATTCTTATCCTCTTTTTGTCTGTCTGCCCTGACTCTCCCTCTCAGTCTCTCTCTCTCTTCCTCCCTCTCTCTTCTCTCTCTCTCCTCTCTCTCTTCCCCTTTTTCTCTCTCTCTTCTCTCTTC
>NW_023644613.1:0-8564 GCF_015228065.2 Penaeus monodon | reverse complement strand
TTTTAATTTTGCCTCTTTTTTTTTGTTCATGATTAATCCCCCCGATTTTTTGGTTTATTATTTTTTTTTTTTTCATTAAAAAAAAGTACTTTTAAAAAAATTTTTTTTTTTTTTTTTTTTTTGCAAAAATAAAAATTTCCAGAGAATTCCCCCGTAAAAAACGTAATTTTAAAAAAAAAAAAAAAAAAAAAAAAAAAAAAAAAAAAAAAAAAAAAAGTTTTACTTCTAAATTATTTCCTAATTTGCCGAACCCCTTTCGACTTTTGGTTATTTTTTTTAACCTTTTTTATTTGGAAATTTGTTTTTCAACTTTTTATATATTATGCACAATTTTATTATCTCATATTATCAGATATCATCATTATTTGTTATATCTCATTACAATATTATCTATTATCATACTTATATATTATTGCAATTATTATCACCCAAAATTTTGAAATTGTTTCATTAATTTTAATATTTAGTTATAGTATATATTTTGCAATTATATACAAAATATATAGTATAACAATATAATAATAATAACGATTTTAAATTTAAATTATTTATCTTATTATATTTATTATGTATTATTGTTTAATATATTTTGAAATTTATACACATAAAAAATAATAATTTTAAATAAAAAAATATCTAATAAAATATTAAAATAATAATTATATTAAATATATATTTTTAATATATTGTTTATTATTACAGTATAATATTTTTTTTGCAATATATAATAATATAATAATAAAATAAAAATTTATAATAATAATAATAATAATAATAAATAATAATATAAAAATAATAATAATAATAATAAAAATTAATAATATTAATAATCATTCAAATGTTTTTAAATTCTCTTTATTTCATTTTATCATCATTTTTGTTATGATTAATACAATTCTGTAATTATTATCTTTATTACCCTAAAAATTTTCCGAAATCACAAAGAAATCGAAAAACGTCATTTGGAGTATCTCTCAAAGGCTATATTTGGGCTAGATTTTCCCGTTTTTCGTTTTTGGAATTTTTTTTACTTTTTACTTTTTTTATTATTTTAATGTACATAATTTTTCTTAATATCTCATTAATCATGATTATTAATCATGATTTCATGTATTAATTATCATCATTATTCATTTTTCTTTATTATTCATATTGATTATATTATTTTTTGCAATTATATTAAAACACATAATAAAATAAATACAATAATAATAAATCAATTTTTAAAATTTCTTATTATATTTATTTAATTAGAAAGTTATTAAGTAATATTACTGTTATAATAATTTTTTTGATTAAACAACTAATAAAATGTAATAAGAAAAATAAAAACAATAATAACATATTTGTATAATATTATTTAATTATTATTATATTAAATTATTATTTTTAATTTTTTATTACGGTATATAAAAATTTATGTTTTGCAATATATAAAAAAATAAAATAATAATTATAATAATAATTAATATAAATATATTATACTAATTTATTATAAAAAAATTTAATATTAATATAATTAATATTATAATTAATTAAAAATTATTAATTTTTTATTATTATCATTTTAATGTTAATAATAAAAATTTAATTTAATAATAAAAAATTTTATATATAATATAATAATAATAATAATAATAATTTTTATAATATAATAATTAATAATAATATATATAATATTAATAATTATTAAATGTTATCAAAATTCTCTTTATTTCATTTTTTCCATCATTATTGTTATGATTATAATTTATTTTTCAATTTTCCCCTAATAATTGCCAATCATAAAGAAAACAAAAAAAACTTCATTTTGATATACTTAATATTTTCTAGATTTTCGTTTTTCGACTTGGAATGTTTTTCTTAAAACTTTTTATATTAATGGACCCAATTTTGTAAAATCAATCAAAAATTATCAATATTATCCATCATTATTATCGTTATTCATCTTACTTATATTAATTTATTAATATAATAAATTATTATCTTTTTCTTATTGCAATTAAAAAATAGAATAAATACAATTAATAATGAAATAAATAATTAAAATAATAATATTTTTCATTTATTTTTTATTTATTATATTATTAGTTATATTATGTTTTTATATTTTTTGCAATAATATAATAAAAACATAATTTATAATAATAACAATAATAATCTAATACGTTTATAAGATTTATTTTATTATTTTTACTTATTATATTTTATTATTGTTATATTTATTACTTTATAATTTTATTTTTCAATTATACAATAAAATAATAAAATAATTAAATAACAATAATAATAATAATTTTATTTAATGTATAATTATTAATATTAATGATAATAATAAATAATAATTAATAAATCTAATAATAATATAATAATAAGTAATAATAAAATAATAATAATAAAATATCTCAAATGTTAAAAATCTTTTATTCTCACTTTTTATTCATTATTGATGATTAATCATTTGGTAATATTAATAATTATATAAAAATTTGGGAAATAAATAAAAAATAAAAAACTCATTTTTGAGTATACTTAAAATATAATTTAATTTTTTTTTCAATTTTAATTTTTTCTTATCCTTTTTTTATTATTTATATAACAATTTCTGTTATTATCACTTATATCTTTATTATCCCAATATTTATAAAAAATAAAAATCATTATAATTAATCTCATTAATATATTATTGCAATTTTATTAAATCATTTTTGAATTTTTATCATTATTTTTTAATTATTGAGTTTATTATAATTTTCAAAATACTTAAACACAAATAATTATAGAATAACAATTTTAATAACATAATAACGATATTATAATAATTATTTTATCATTATTTTAATTGTATCTTTATTATGTAATTATTATGTTATAATAATTATTTTTGCAATTTACTAATAAAATAATAAATATGATAATAATAATTAAATAATACGATTTAAATTTTAAATATATTTTTTAAATGATATTATATTATTATACGTTATATTATTTTTAATTATATAAAAAAAGTAATAATTATAATAAAAAATAATAATAATAAAATTTAAAAAAATTAATATATATTTATATAATAAATTTTTTCTATATAATATATAATTAAGATATAGTAATAATAATAATAATAAATATAATAAGAAATAATAAAATTTAATAATAAAATATAATTTAATAAAATTAATAATATAATATAATAATATTAAATAATATTAAATGTTTATCAAAATTCTCTTTATTCTCACTTTTATCATCATTATTGTTATGTTTAAATTTACAATTCTGTATTAATTATCATTATTACCCTAAATAATTGCAAATCACCAAAAAAAATCGAAAAAAACGTCATTTGGAGTATACTCTCAAAGGTTATATTTCGCTAGTTTTTGCCTCTTTTTTGACTTTTGGGTTTGTTTTTTTATTTTAAACCTTTTTTATTTTATATATGGACACAATTCCTGTTATTACATCATTATTACAGATTATAAATCATTATTATCGTTATCATCTCATTATCATCATTATCTCATTATCATTCATCATTTATCATTTTGAAATTTAATTATCATCATTATTGCAATTTATCATTATTTTGAAATTTATTGAGTTATATATAAAATTTTTGATAATAACTAATAACACAACTAATAATAGTAATAACAAAAATATAAAATATAACGATTTTTATAATAATTAATTAATCATTTCATTAATTATTTATCGTATTACTGTAATTATTATGTTTATAAATAATTATTTTTTGCAATTTTTACTATACAGTAACAAAATAATATAGGGAATATAATTAAAATAATAAATAAAAAAATTTTATTATTAAACAAATTTAATTATTATTTATAATTATACTTATTATTATTATTTTTTAAATTAAATTAAATTAAATTTTTATTTTTTGGAATAAAAATAAAAATTAATATAATAATATAATAATAATATAAAAATAAAAATTAAAATAATAATAATAATATAATATACTAATAATAATATAATATAAAAATAAGAATAATATAATAATTTCAAATGTTTACAAATTCTCTTTATTCTCATTTTATCATCATTATTGTTATGATTAAATAAATTCTGGTAATTATTATCATTATTACCCTAATAATTGCCAAATCATCAAAGAAATCGAAAAACGTCATTTTGGAGTATACTCTCAAAGGCTATATTTCGCTAGATTTTGCCGCTTTTTCGACTTTTGGGAATTTTTTTCTTTACCTTTTTTATATTAATATGGACACAATTCCTGTTATTATCATCATTATTATCATGATTATCATCATTATTATCGTTATCATCATCATTATCATCATTATCATCATTATCATCATTATTATCATCATTATTGCAATTGTTATCATTATTATTGCAATTATTGCAGTTATAATATATAATTTTTGCAACTATACTAATAACACCAACAATAATAATAGTAATAACAATAATAATAACAATAATAACGATTTTATAATATTATTTATATCATTATTTAATTAATATCGTTATTACTGTAATTATTACTGTTATAATAATTATTTTTGCAATTATACTACCAGTAAAATAATAATAATGATAATAATAACAATAATAATTAATAACAATATTATAAACGATTATTATTATTATACTTATATTATTATTATTATTTTTATTATTACAGTTATTATATATTTTTGGCAATAATACTAATTAATAATTTAAGATAATAATAATAATAATAAATAATAATAAATAATAATATAATATATAATAATATAAAATATAATATATAATATAATATAATTTATTACTATATTATTCTCAATTTTAATCCATCATATATCTTTGTATGATTAATACAATTCTGGTAATTATTATCATTATTACCCTAATAATTGCCGAAATCATCAAGAAATCGAAAAAACGTCATTTTGGAGTATACTCTCAAAAGGCTATATTTCGCTAGATTTTTGCCGCTTTTTTCGACTTTTGGGATTTTTTCTTTACCTTTTTTTATTATATATGGACAGCATTCCTGTTATTATCATCATTATTATCATTATTATGATCATTATTATCGTTATGATCATCTTTATCTTCATTATCATCATTATATCATCATTATCATCATTTGCAATTATTATCATCATTATTGCAATTGTTATCATTATTATTGCAATTATTGCAGTTATAATATATATTTTGCAATATACTAATAAACAACAATAATAATAGTAATAACAATAATAATAACAATAATAACGATTTTATAATATATTATTTATATCATTATCTTAATTATATCGTTATTACTGTAATTATTACTGTTATAATAATTATTTTTGCAATTATACTACCAGTAAAATAATAATAATGATAATAATAACAATATAATATAATAATATATAAATAATATTATTATTATAATTATATTATATATTATTGTATTATTACAGTTAATTATTTTGGAATAATATAATAATAAATAATAGATAATAATAATAATAAAAATAATAATAAAAATAAAAATAAAAATATAATAATAAAAATAATAATAATAATAAATATAAAATTTTTAAAAATATTCAAAGGGTTATAAAAATTCTCTTTATTCTCATTTTTACCACTTTGGGTTATAAATTAATAAATTTCTGGAAATTTTTTATCATTTTTTACCCTAAAATTCCGAAATCCCCAAAAGAAATCAAAAAAACGTCATTTTGGGTAAAACCCCCAAAAAGGCTATTTCCTAGTTTTTTGCCGCTTTTCGCTTTTGGGAATTTTTTTCTTAAAACCTTTTTTTATATTATTAGGACACAATTCCTTTTATTATCATCATTTTTAAATTCATGATTATAAACATTTTTATCTTTTATCTTTCATCATTATCATCTTTACATCTTTACCCAATCATCATTTCATCATTATTCCCAATTATTATCCTTTATTTTGGCCAATTGTTTAATCATTATTTTGAAATTTTTGGGAGTTATAGTATATATTTTTCCCAAAAATACTAAAACCAAACAATAAAAATAGTAAAACAATAATATAAAAATAATAAAAAATTTTATAAAAATTATTTATATATTTCTTAATTAGTATCGTTATTTACTGAAATTTTATTACTGTTAAAAATAATTTTTTTTTTGAAATTTAAAGCCCTACCAGTAAAATAAAAAAAATGATGAAAAACCAAAAATAAAACTAAAAACAATATTTAACCCTAGCTTTATTTTATTATATTTTTATACTTATTATTTTTATTTTTTATTTTACAGTTTAATAGATTTTTTGGAAATAATATAAAAATTAAGATAAAGTAAAAATAATAAAAATAATAAAATAAAATATAATAATAATAATAATAATAAAATAAAAATATAATAAAAAAATAATTTAATAAAAATTAAAATTTTTAAATCAAATTCCCTTTATTCTCATTTTTTTCCATCATTATTTTTTTTATTAATACAATTCTGGAAAATTATTATCTTTTTTACCCTAAAATTCCGAAATCACCAAAGAAATCGAAAAAACCGTCATTTTGGAGTAAAACTCTAAAAAGGGCAAATTTTTTTCGCTAGTTTTTGCCGCTTTTGGGATTTTTTGGGGAATGTTTTTTTTATCCCTTTTTTATATTATATAGGGACAAAATTTTCCTTTTTATTATCATCATTTTTATCATGTTATCATCTTTTATTATCTTTATCATCATCATTTCATCATTATCATCTTTATCATCTCTTTATCATCATTTTTGCAATTATTATCATAAATTATTGAAATTGTTATCATTATTTTTGCTATTTTTGGAGTTATAGTATTTTTTTTTGCAAAAATACTAATAACCACAAAAATAATAATAGTAATAACAATAATAAAAAAATAAAAACCGATTTTAAAAATTATATTTATATCATTATTTTAATTAATATCGTTATTACTGTAATTATTACTGTTATAATATTTTTTGCAATTATACTACCAGTAACAAATAATAATAATGATAATAATAACAATAATAATACTAATAACAATATTATAACATATATATTATTATTATACTTATTTATTATTATTATTTTATTATTAGTATATATAATTTTTTCAATTATACATTAATAATATAATATGATAATAATAATAATAATAAATATAATAATAATATAAAATATAATAAATAATAATAATACAATATTTATAATATTATTAATATTCAAATTAATCTTATTTTATACTTATAATATTATTTAAATTATATAATAAATAAATGATAATATACATTATAATTATCATATATATTTATATATATATATTTTGAAATATAATAATTAAATAATAATATTTTCAATAATACTATAAAAGTATAATAATTCTAATATTTGTATATTTATACATTTAGAATATTTTTTATAATAATATATATTAATAATAATATACAAATTCATATATGTATCAATTTCTATATTATCATTTTAATATCTTTATTTATTAATTACATTCTGTAATTATTACATATTCCTATAATATATACATATATCAATTAAATAATTCATTATGGAGTTATCAAAGTATTTTAATTTACTTTCAATTACAAATTAATATTTACTATTTATATATATATGAAATAATTCTTTATTATCATAATATTATATATTTCATATTATATACTATATCTTTTATTATTCTATTATTTAATATATTATTTTTGCAATTATATTAATATTAATAATATAAATAATATAATTCAATAATAATAAAAATAATAATATGTATAACAATAATATTCATTATATATTTTATATTATTATTTATTATTTTAATTATATTATTTTTTAATAATATTATATAATAATTAATATATGAATAATAATAATTAATAATATAAATAATAATATAATATAATATTAATATATTTTATTATTAATATTATTATTGTAATATAATTAATAAATTCTGGTATATAATTATTTATCACTAATAATTATCATAATATAAAAATTCGAAAAATATCATTTTGACTAATCTTCAAAAGTATTTTCAATTTTCCAGATTTTTCGACTTTGGGATGTTTTTCTTTATTTTTATATTATATTGGCACAATTTCCTGTTTTATCGATTATTATATGTATTATCTTATTTTTTTATCATATCACATCTTATTATCATTATTCATCATTATCATCATATTATCTTATTCATATATCATTATCATCATTATCATATTATATTATTGCAATTATTATCATATATTGCAATATTATATATTTTGCAATTATATAACATATAAATTAATTAGTAATACAATAATAATAACATAATAAATTTATAATAATATTTATAATAATTATTAATTAATATCGTTATTACTGTAATTATACTGTTTAATAATTAATTTTCTTATATACATTATAATAATTATATATAATTATAATATAATAATATAATAATAATAATAAATATAACATATTATATATTATAATACTATTTAATTATTTATTTATTAATTATATTTTTTTAATAATAATTATATGTAATAATAATAATAATAATAAAATAAT
>NW_023644612.1:5000-7500 GCF_015228065.2 Penaeus monodon | reverse complement strand
GGGGGGGGGGGGGGGGGGGTGGGAGAGTGCTCTCATTCTCTCTACTTTTCCGGGCTTGGGACTCAGCACTGACTTGGGCTGCCTTGGTCACCCAGGGCTAGTAGGCAATCAACTATACATATACCCCTAAACAAACATAAGTTAAACTCTTAACGACTACTAACCTAACCCTGAGCTAGCTAAAGCGTGAGCTAACCAAACCTTACACCTAACTATTTTTACAACTGTACATATCTAACCATAACTCTTCTACGCTACTCTAACTAAACCATTTTAACTAATCAGCTTTACTAAAACTAAATAACCCAACCTACCTTAAGCAACCTAAACTAAACCAACTAAACCAATCTAACCCCATCTAAAAATAACTAAACTTAAACTAATCTAACCTACCTAACCTAACATATTTAGCTATACTAAACATAAACTGTAAGCCTAAAGTATCTCACATAACTTTGCCCTAACTAAACCTATCTCACGAAACGAACTAAATCTAAGCAAACTAGCCCAAACTAACCAAAGCTATCTGAAGGTTAAGGTAAAATAATTCAAGCGTACAATCTATCATAACCTAAACAACCAATCGATTGAACTTAAGCTCATCTAAGGAAACTAAAGCTAACCCATCTTAACTTAACTAACATAACCAAACAAACTACTATACCTAATATAACTAAACCTAACTAATCATACTACCTAATTAAGCTCGATCTAACTTAACCTAACTAAACCTAATCTAACATAACACAACTAACGTAACTCAACCTTCTCTAATCTAACTAAATTACTAGCCTAAGTATCCCTAAACTAACATAATAAACGGAAACATAACATACATAAACCTAATCTATTAAAACCTAATCTAGCCTAACATAACAGACAAAATACTAAACCTATTCTAATCTAATACAACTGAAGATAACAAACCTAACCTAGCCTAACTAATCTAACCGAACTAAACTTAATATAACCTTAACTAACCTAACGTATCCTAAACACTAAACCTATGCTAACATAAAAGTAACATATCTATCCCACCTAAACGTCCATCTAACCTAACCAAGGCTAACCTACTCACTTATATAAACTAACCTAACCTAACCTAACTATAGCCTAACAAACGTAACCTAACCAATTTACCTATTCAACCTATCCTAACATAATATAACAAAAGCAATGAAATCTACGTGACCTTAACCTAACCAAGATACTAGGCAGGTAGATACACAAATAGATAGATTGGGCCGTTAAGAGGTCTGACTAGATAACTAGGTATGTAGAATACGTAGGTAAGTAGATAGAAGTGTAGGTAAGAAGTGTCGTAGATCGCCATTATCTAACTGGACATATAAATTATACCAAATATACATACTTATACTCACAGAAACAATGCATATATAAATAAATAAAATAAATAAATAAATTATCTATATATAGATATATCATAGATATTATATAATTTAAATACACTATACATATACACACACATACATATGTATGAATACATATCAACCTATCTATTATCTACGAATCTATCTTCTATAATCCGTGAGTATGTATGAATGTATTTATTATATCTATGTATATGCATATAGATATATATATATATCTTATATATATATATATATATAAAATTTATATAGATATATACCATACACACACCTAATATATATGTATATGTACATATTGTATATATATATTTTTTCATATACATGTGTGTGTTATGTTGTGTGTGCCTCTGACCCCGCCCACCTCTCTGCTGGGTTTTTTTTTTTTTTTTTTTTTTTTTTTTTTTTTTTTGGGGAGGGTTTTTTTTTCTACACCCCAACAGCACTAGGCTCGCCCCCTCGGCGACTCTCTTCCCTCAGCCACACGCTCCACTGGCAATAAGCTTCGCCTCACATAGAGGACTCGACCAATAAGCATTCCCAAGGAAGGAGGGGGAAGTAAGGCTCGGACGAGGAAGGAGGCCCGCCATTGGATCATCCATCGGGAGTCGTCTCCCATTGGCTAGGAACGACGACACTGCTCGAAGGCGCAGCCGAGACTCGGAGGACAGAAGAAGGGAAAAGCGATCCAAATAAGACGAAGCATAAGGCAAGAATGAGACAAAGACAAACAAGAAGACGGAAAGGTGAAGCATCGATCCAAATAAGACGAAGCAATGAGGGAAGAATGAGACGAAGAAAAGGAGAAGACGAAAGTCGAAGAAGCGATTCCGAATAATGGAACAAAGAAGCGAATAGACTAATGATCCTATGATAAGAAAAATACATTCTCTTTTATCTTCTATATGGAGAGGTATATGATTACAGTAATGATGATAAGAATATAATAATGATATAATGATTATGATACCGATAATAATGATAATAACGTGATGATAATGATGATATAACAGTAATCAACCTCCATTTATAAAAAAAAAAAAAAAGGATAGAGAAAAAAAAAATTAAATACCAAAAATGCAAATCCACGAAATGTGCGTGTGTGTAAAAAC
>NW_023644611.1:2500-8565 GCF_015228065.2 Penaeus monodon | reverse complement strand
ATTATTATTAGATTATTACGTTATAATACATTTTGGCAATAATACAATAATTAAAGTAATAATGATATATAAAATAATAATAATAATAATAATAATAATAATGATAATGTAATATTATTATTATTATTATTATTAATGATAACAATGATAATAATAATGATAATAGTAATAATATTAATAGTCATCAAATGTTATCCAAATTCTATTTATTCTCATTTTTATCATTATTATTGTCATTTTTAATAGAATTCGGGTAATTATTATCATTATTACACTAATAATTGCCAAAATCATCAAATGAATGGAAAAAACGTCATTTTGGAGTATACTCTCAAATCGCTAGATTTTTCCGCTTTTTCGACTTTTGGGATTTTTTTTCTTTTACCTTTTTTATTATATATGGACACAATTCCTGTTATTATCATCATTATCATCATGATTATCATCATTATTATCGTTATCATCATCATTATCATCATTATTATAGTTATCATCATCATTATCATCATTGTTGGAATTGTTATCATCATTATTGCAAATATTATCATTATTATTACAATTATTGCAGTTATAATATATATTTTCACAAATATACTAATAACAACTATATAATAATAGTAATAACAATAATAATAACAATAATAACGTTTTTATAATAATTATTTATATCATTATTTTAATTAATATCGTTATTACTGTAATTATTACTGTTATAATAAATATTTTCGCAATCATACTATCAGTAAAAATAATAATGATAATAATAACAATAATAATATTAATAACAATATTAAAACGATTAGTTTTATTATTATTATACTTATTATTACTATTATCATTATTATTATTATCAATAATAATAATAATAATAATAATAATAATAATAATAATAATAATAATAATAATAATGATTATAATTATAATAGTAATGATAATAGTAATAATATTAATAATCATCAAATGTTATCCACCTTCTCTTTATTCTCAATTTTATCATCATTATTGTCATGATTAATAGAATTTTGGAAATTATTATCATTATTACTCTAATATTTGCCAAAATCATCAAATAAATGGAAAAAACGTCAATTTGGAGTCTACTATAAAAAGGCTATATTTCGCTAGATTTTGTCGCTTTTTCGACTTTTGGGATTTTTTTTTCTACCTGTTCTTTTTATTACATTCTATTATTACATTTTACATTTTACATTTTTATTACATTCTATTATTACATTACATTTTATTACATTACTGTTCTTTTTATTACAATTGCTATTGTTATCATAATTATTATCATGATTATCATTATTATCATCGTTATCATCATCATTAACATCATTACCATCTTCATTATCATCATTATTGCAATTTATATATTATGTATAAATATGTATATATATATATATATATATATATATATATATATATATATATTTTTTTGGGTTTTTTTAAAAACTTTTTTTTTTTTTTTTCTTTTTTTTGGGATTTTTTTTTTTTATAATTTAAAAATTAATTTTAAAAAAAAGATAATTTTATTATAAAAATTTTTTTAAAATTTTTCCTTTTTTTCCCTTTTCTTTTTTTTTTTCCCTTTTTTTTAATTTATATTTTAATAATATTTTAAAAATTAATTATTTTTAATTTAAATTTATTTTTGGGGGGGGGAAAAAAAAAAAATTTTTAAATAAATAAGATAAAATTTTTTTTTTTTTTTTTTTATTTATTTTTTTTTAAAAGGGGGGGGTTTGGGGGGGGGGGGGGGTTTATGATAATAAAAAAAAATTTAAAAAAAAAAAATAAAAATATAAATATAAAAAAAAAAAATTTTTAAAAAAAAAAATTTTTTTTAAAAAAAATTTAAAAAATAAAAAAAATTAAAAAAAAAAAATTTATAATTTTAAAAAAAATTTTTAAAATTTTAAAATTTAAAAAAAAAAAAAAAATTTTTTTTTTTTTTTAAAAAAAAATTTTTGGGGGTTTTAAAAAATTTTTTTTTAAATTTTTTAAAATTTAAATTTTAAAAAATTTTTTTTTTTGGGGAAAAAATTTTTGGGGGGAAAAAAAAAAAATTTTAAATTTTTATAAAATTTTTTAAAAATATTTTAAAATTAATAGTAAATAAAAAAAAAAAAAAAGGTAATAATAATAAATATATAAAAAAAATTATAATTTAAAAAAATTTTGTTATTAAAATTATTTTTTTTTTTTTTAAAAATTTTTTTAAAATATTTTAAAAAAAAAAAGAAAAAAAAAAAAATAATATATATTAAAAATTTTATAATTATAAAAAAAAAATTAATATAAAATTTAAAATAAAAATTTTTATATTAAAAATTTTAAATATATAATTATATAAATAAAAATAATTTAATAAATAAAATTATTTTAATATTTTTAATTTAAAGGGATTTTTTAAAAATTAAAAAAATGAATAATTTAAATATTAATTTTAATTTATAAAAATAATAATTAAAAATTTTTTAATATAAAAATTTAAAAAATTTAAAATAAAAAATAAAAAAATATATTTGTTGTTTTTAAATTTAATAAAAATTTATATATATAATAAATTTAATTATTTTTAAAATATTAATTAAATATATAAAATATTATTAATTTATATTTATATATTAAAAATTAAAAAAAAAAAAAAGAAATAATTTTTTTAAAAAATTTAATAAATTTATATTTAAAAAATTTTAAAAATTTTTAATAAATTTTATAAAATTATATAAAATAAATTTTAAATTATAAAAAAAAAAAATTTAAAAAAAGGTTAAAAATTTAAACTTTTTAAATGGGTATATATTTTTTAGAAATATTTTTTTAATTTTATAAAAAAAATTTTTTTTAAAAAAATTTTAAAAATATATTAATATAAAAAAAAATAAAAATATATTAAATAATATTATATATATAAAAAAAAAAATTTTTTTTAAAAAATAAATATAATTAAATTATAAAAAATTATAAAATTAATAAAAAAAAAAATTTATTATTATATATAAAAATTTTTGTTAAATATAAAATAATTTTTAAATATAAAAATATAAAATTTTTAATAATAATAAAATTTAAGTTATAATAATTAATATTAAATATTTATAAAATTTATAAAAAAATATTTTATAAAAATTTTTAAAATTTTTAAATTATAAATATATAATAAAAATTTTAATATTATTTAATATTTAAAAATAAAATTAAAAATTTTATAAAATAAAAAAAAGGGATATAGAATAAAATATAAATTATTTATAAAAAAAATTAAATATTATTTTTATATAATAATATATTATATAAAAAATTTTTATTTTAAATATTTTTAAAAATATATTAATATAATATAATATTATAAAATATAAAAAAAAAAAAAAATTAAATATATAATAAAATATTATAAAATAAAATTTTAAAAAAAAATTTTAATTATAAAAAAATATATAATTTTTTTTTTTAAAAATTTATAAAAAATATAGAATAAAAATAATTATATTATATTTATAATTTTTAATATATATATAAAATTTTTTAAAATATTTTAAAATAAAATAAAAAATATATATAATAAAAAAATATATATAATTTTAATTAATATTAAAATATAAAAAAATTTAAAAATTTAACTTTTATAAATATAAATTATATAATTATTTTTAATAAATTTAAATATATAAAAAAAAATTAAATAAAAAAAATTTTAAAATTTTAAAATAATTGAAAATTTAAAAAATTTTATTTTTTAAATAATATAAATAAAAATTATAAATTTTTAAATAAAATTTTTTTAAATTTTTAATAATAATTATTTAATAAAATTAATAAAAATTTTTTTTGGTTTTTTTTTTGGGTTTCTTTTGGGAAAAAAAGGGAGGGATTTATTAAATGAAAATATTTTTTGATGTGATTATTTTAAAAAAAATTTTTTTTTTATTTTATAAAATATATATATTTTAAAATTTATATTTTTTTTTTTTTTTTTTTTAAAATTAAATATAAACCCATTTAAAAAAAATTTTTTTTAAAAATATAAATTAAATATATTTATATATATTATTTTAAAAATTTAATTATATATATTTTTTTTTTTTTTTTTTTTTTAAAAAAAAAATTTTTATATATATTTATAATTAAAAAAAATTATATAATAAAAGGTTTTTAAAATAATTTTAAATTTAAAAAATTTATAATTTTAAATATATTTTAAATATAAAATATAATTAAATTAAAATTTAATATTATTTTTAATAAAAATTTTATTAATTTATTATAATATAATATATATTATATAAAAAAAAATTTTTTAAAAATTATTTTTTTTTTTTTTTATATATTTTTTTTTTTTTTAAATTTTTTTTTTTTTTTAAAAAATTTTTTTTTTTTTTATTTTTTAAAGGTTGGGGTTAATTTTTTTAAAAAAAGATTTATTTTTTAATTTTTTATATTATATAAAAAAATTTTAAAAAAAATTATAAATTTTTTAATTTTAAAATTTAAAAATTTATAATATTAAATTAAGTATTTTAATTAATTTATAAATTTATAATATTTATATATATTAAAATATATATTTAATATATATTATTAAAAAATTCTAAAATTTAAATATATAAATATTTAAATTTTTTTTTAAATAAAAATTTTTTTTAAATTAATATATATATATAATATAAAAATTAAAATTATAAAAATTAAATTAAAATAATATATATAAAATATTTTTTTTGGGGGGGCTTTTTTTTTTTTTTTTAAAAAAAAATTTTTTTTTTAAAAATAAAAAAAAAAAAGGGTTTTTTAAAGAAAATTTAAAAATTTTTTGGGGTTTTTTTTTTTTTAAAAAAAAAATTTTTAAAAAAAAAAAAAAATTTTTTTTTTTTTTTAAAAAAAAAAAAGGAATAAAAGGGGGGAAAAAAATAAAAATAAAAGTTTTTTAAAAATTTAAAAAAAAAAAAAAAAATAAATAAAAAAAAAAAAATTTAAAAAAAAAGGGAAGTTTGTTTGGGGGAAAAATTAAATATATATAATAAATAAATATATAAATAAAATAATTTTTTTAAAAAATTTATTTTTATAAAAAAAAAAAAATTTATAATTATTTTATATATATAAAAATTTATATATTAATATATATAAAATATAAATATAAAAAAATTTAATAAATTTTAAATAATTATAAAAAAATATAAAATATAATTTTTATAAAATTTTTAAATATATAATAAATAAAATTTTTATTATTTTTTTTTTATTTTTTTTCTTTAAAATATTTTTTTTTTTTTTTTTTTTTTTTTAAAAAAAAAAAAAAAAAAAAAAAAATTTATATTTTAAAATTTATATATTTTTAAATAAAAAAAAAATTTTAAATTATTATTAAAAATTATATATTTTTATAAATATTATATATATATTAGAATAAATTATTAAAAAAAATTTTTAATTTTTTTTTTTTAAAAAAAAAATATATATATAAAAAATTAATATAAAATTAATAATAATTTATATTTTTTTTTTATTTTTTTTTTTGTTTTTTTAAAAATTTAAATTAAATTTATATAAAATATATTATATATTATTATTATTATTAAATTTTTTTTTTTTTTTTATTTAAAAAATTAATTTAAAAAAAATTTTTTTTTTTTTTTAAAATTTATATAAAAAAAAAAAAAATTTATTTATATATTATATATTTATTTTTAAATATATAATATTTATATATTTATATATTATTTTAAAAAATTTTTTTTATTAATTATATATATAAAATATATATATATATATATATAAATAAAATTAATATAATATATATATTAAATTTTTTTTATTTTATAATATTATATTATTTTTTTTTTTTTTTTTTTATATATTTTTTTTTTTTTTTTTTTTTTTTTTTTATTTGTTTTTTTTTTTTTTTATTTTTGGGGGAAAATTTTTAATAAAAATAATAAATATTTAAATAAATAAAAAATAAAATTTTTGTAAAAAAAATTTTAATTATTTTAAAAAAATAATAAATAAATATAAAAAAAAACAAAAAAAAAATAAAAAAAAAAATAAAAAATAAATAT
>NW_023644610.1:0-8566 GCF_015228065.2 Penaeus monodon | reverse complement strand
AATGGGGGCAACATGTCCTCCAGGGCTTTCTCTCCTGCTCCAGCCCTGGGCAGATGCCAGCATTTCAAATTGGGCAACATATGCCTCCCAGGCCACCTTCCCGTCGTACTCAGCTGGCTTACGCCTCACAGAATGTCTGGAGGCCGAGGGGCTGCAGGGTAGAGAACGCGTGCCGTGAACTAACACACCTGGGGGGGAGGAAGGGGGTGAGGGAGGCAACGAGGCGGGTTGACCGGGTCCGAGTTTGCCGCCACCTATACCCAAGGGAGCGGTTCCGATGGGTCCCCAGCCTTCTGCAGCGACCACTGGCTGCGACACGACGCTGCGAGGCCCGGGGGTTTCCTGCCACAGACCCCAGGCAGACCCCAGTAGATCTGACACTCTGGCATCTGTTGCCAGAACCTCGTCTGCCTTCTCTGCTTGCAACGTTACTACCTCGTGACGCCGCCTTTCCTCCTTCACTTCCTCCCTCAGGCCCTGAACCTCGCCCTTCAGAGTCTGCACCTCCTCCATCAGTTCACTCTTCACGCTGTTGCAGGCCTTGTCGGTGTACTGCTGAGTTTCCATCTTCACAGATGAAAGATTGCTCTGTAGCACCTCAACAAGTTGGCAAAGCTGTTCCTCTGCCTTCCTTGCCTGCATCTCGACGAGATGGTGCGCCTGCTCGTGTGCCCTCTGTGCCTGCTCTTCTGCCCTTTGTGCCATTTCCTCCCTCATACCGGCCAGCATGGCAATGATCAGGTCCATCTGGCTCGGCTTCACCTCACTCGTGCCTGCCTCAGTCATAGCCTCCTCTCCCTCATGGCTGCCGCCATCTTTGGACATGATAAATCGGCGCGTCTCACTGATCAAATATCACAAATCCCACTCCTGACACCATTTGTTACGCGGGTCGCCTCGTCTCTCTGCCACCAACACAAGGCAGGCTAGGCAGACGGCGTGTTATATACAGGGTCGTGAACACTGAACAGCTCCAAGAGGCACCGAACACCACAGGCGTCCCAGAACACCAGGAGAGGGAAAACGCCAAGTGGCGAGGCAGGGCATGAAATAAAACACAAAATGACAGTCTTTCCTTTATTTACACAAGTTATTTACCCGTACACTTTTCTATAGGCACAATACAGGGGGGAAACCAGCATGTCACACAGCACATTACAGCTTATAACAGGGTAACACCAGATTTATCTCAAGTCACAAGGGCACACACGAGGTCTTCACAAGAGCAGCACCCAACTGCGTCTCCCCGGCTTGTTCCTCCGCTCCTCCGCTCACAGCCAGTTGCGTCGTGTTTGCCCAGGTCCCTTCATGTTAGCACATGTTTCGCACAGAGACAAAGACCCACTGGCGTAGCAGTATTGTTCATTATTATATTTTCATGGTGGATTGTTTATATGATGGACGGTGAAATATATGTTAAAAAGAAGTGGTGAGGATCATATCGCTATGGATTTATTTTAATAATAAGACACCTATAAACGGTTGCATAATTTTTTTTACGTACCGTTAATATTGGACACTTATATTTCAGATAAAAACTATGATGTCATCTGATTCTTTCACATTTTTTAGATGCCTCAAGTGGGTTGAAATGTTAGGCATCCCGCATCTGAAAAATATATCTCTAGACCAACTGAATAGGAGCTATCGTGTGTGTAGCAAGCATTTTTCCTGTGATAATTACATATCAAGGTCAAGACTCTCTAATTCTGCTTATCCAGATCAAGATCTCCCTGCTATGTGGTTGATAACACTGCTTTGAATTTTTTATATATTACAAAATTCCAATGAAGTAATAGACTATATCATCATCAATGCACATTCTAATATGATAGCTACATCTTTACTTTGTGTTTTAGCTCAATTAATGCATAATTTGCAAATCTTATATATACTTATGTATGTGGACATTTCAGAGATTGCAAGATTATGATCCTGATGCCATATCATATTCAGGTAAAACATGACAAAATGCAATTAATATCATATGGGAATATTGGTATAGCTTTACTAGAGGGCCGCACTGTTCTATTGCCATACATACTTGGTGAAGATTTGATGTCCTTAGGGGGAGTAGAGAGTAGAAAGCCCTTTCATAAAGGGGGTTAAATTCCCTGTTAAGTTAGGAAAGCCATAATTATAAAAGGCAATGTATTGAATGGTGTCCTTAATATAGTGTGGCTCTATTGTAAAGATTCAGCAGAATATTTTCTATGTAAAGTAAAATAGAGTATCTATATAGATATATTTGGAGAAATATTTCCATTTCATTTTTGAAACAATAAAGAGACTAAAAATAATCAGGGTAATGCATAATGTGAAAAGTAAAGTAATTATTTTACTAGGGTAAAGTTTAATATTATCACAATATAATCTTTTGCTTCTTATAATTAAAATTAGCTTATTATATGTAATAGCACATATCTGGTATACAGGTTTACCAGCAGTCAGCACAACCAGTATAGATTATAGTGTGCCACAGGAAAAAAACAGCCACTAGATTTAGAAATATCTAACAATCATTTGAAATTTTGTATTTAAAATAACTTATTTTTTCCATTCAGGATGTTTTACAACCACATCTTAGTTACGGTAAAGACAAATTGTATATTACATGTCAGTTTTTAAAATGTCTTTAAATTTGGTCTCAAAAGCAAATGTTGTAAAATGATGTGTTTTTGACTATATATCACACCACACAGTTGCACATAAGATATATTTTCCTCTGTGGCTGGTGTTGTGTTCATTGTTTTCATGTGATTGTGATTTTTCATTTATGTATGATATAACATCTCCCCCCACCCCCTCCCCCAATATACTGAGAGATTTTCCCATTAAGGGATTGCCAACAAAACAAAAGAACATGAAGTTAAGGGTCTCAATTCTTATTAAAATCATAGAAGGGTATGTTTCAGCATTTTCTTTATTACTGCAGATTTGGAATCTGGAGATATTGGAATAACACCTGAACATCTTTTGACTTAAGAGACCTTCCTCTACACTTGAGCAAACCACAATTTCAAATCCTGTTACAAGTAAGATGAATAATGTAACAAAAAATAGATTGTGATATAATATAGAAAATGAAATACTGTATATGAAATACTGTACATTCAGCATTTTCATATTACTTCAGAACATGTAGATTTGGATTCTGGAGATGCTGAAATAACATCTGAAACATCTACACTTAAGCAAACCACGCTTTCAAGTCCTGCTACAAGTAAGATAAATAATGTACAAATCTGGTTGTGATATATGTTAGAAAATGAAGTACTGTATATGAGCATTATCATAATATATGTTATACCAGTAATGTTCACATGATACACATTACACATTCATTTTAGTTACATATTACACAGTATTACAGTATGATACAGCCCTTGATTGAGAAGAGGATAGTCTACCAGTATATATGTTTAATTTGTTTACTTACATGTTCATTTTTTGCAGATAGAAAGAAGAAAACATCAAATTGCTACACAATTATCGTACTAGAGTGAAAAGATTGTTGAAGGTTGATATGCTGAAAAAGGTGAGGAATGATTGTTCGAAATGTGCTGTTCCATCTCAAAAACACAAAATACTTCTAATATCTAAAGGTTATACACGATTTTTTCCAAGGCACAAATGAAATTAGCAGGCTGTAAAAACAAAGGAAGGCGTTTATTCAGATAAGGAACACTGCTTTGCTTTGTCGCTTTACTTTAGAGCATAAGGACATACAATTTGTTGTCAAAAATATTCATTCTTCCCTTTCCAAGGATGCTGAGATACTGGTTACAAAGAATTTCATTTGATGTTGGTTGGAACCAGTCTCTTTTTGAAATCCTAAAAAAAAAGTCTGAGCACATGTCTGACAAAAACAAAGTTTGTGGTGTAGTATATGATGCTATTTTCATAAGGAACACCTAAACTATAACATAAATGATGATAAAGTTGAAGGTCTCGAAAATTCAGGAGAATATGGGGCATCTGCATCACTGCCAAGTATGCTATGATGTTTATGGCCAAAGGTTTGGCATGTAAATGGAAGCAAATTTTGGGATATATATATTTTTTTTTCATTAGGAGCATTAAGGCTAATAATGTCTTTGAACAAATAATATGGACTGTTTGACAAAATTAAAGATGTGTGTTTACATCCAAAATTTGTCATTTGTGACCAAGATGCAACAGACAGGAGCCTTTATTCAAATTGAGCATAAAACCAGAGTCCCATTTATAATTCATATGAAAGGCCCAGGCGAAGCCAGAACTTCGCAAATCTCAAACACAATATAATTCATAATAATGAGAAAGTATATTTTTTATGATACACCACATCTTTTGAAAGTGTCCGTAACAATCTTATTAAATATGATTTTCTCATGAATGGGCACCCTGTAAAATGGCTGCTGCTGCTTGAGATTTGCGAAGTTCTGGCTTCGCCCGGGCCTTTCACTTATGGCCCGGCCTGTGTCAGCTTTTTATGGCTGTCTCATTTGTTTGTCTGACACTCGGTGCTTACCGTGGCGGTGGGATTGCAGCAGGCGCTCCTGTAGCCGTGGTGTAAGCATCTCGCATATCTCTTTACCAGCACGACGGCTGTGTTCTGTGGGCTTTGTCTTAGGAATTGCGTGTGCACGCCATTCTCCAGTAATGTACAAGTGTGGCGTTCGGCTCGCGCAATGCATGCAACACCTCTCTTCATGTTCTATGGTTTGTATAATCTGCCATGCACAGTGGTAACCTAGGCGCATTCTGTGCAGAATGACTTCGGTACCTCTGTTGTTTATTTCAGAGAGTGCCAGTGGTTCATAGCCTGTGGCATCTGAGTACCAGCTGGCCGAGGGGAATATCTCGTTTCCTCTCTGTGAAGAGGAAGGAGTTGGCCGTCACCGTACACTTCCTCCTAAGTAATTTTCGGCTCTGATGTATTATCATGGGATTAGGGGGCATACCCCTGCCGATTTCGGCTAATCTGTCAGAAGCTCATTGCCTCTGATCCCTATGTGGCTGGAAACCCAGTTTATGATAATTCTTCTACCCTGAGCAAGAATCCTCTGTGCTAGTGTGCGGATGGTTGTCAGGAGGTAGATGTTGTCAGTGGGTGAGCGCTGCTGAAGACAGTCGACGGCTCCTTTGGAGTCTGTGTGTATGACCACGTGTCCTTCCCTCACGGACGCGTGGCTCAGTGCTCCCATGATAGCAACTGCCTCTGCCTGTAGCGAGGAGGCGTTGTCTGTTACCCTCATGGATATTGTGGCATCTCTTGCTGCGAAGCCGGCGCCTGCAGTGTGGGTCAAGGGATCGACCGATCCATCCATGTAATATGTTCTGCTCCCCGGAGGGGTGATGGTTGCAATGACCCTCTGGGTTTCTGCCTTTAGGCTAGGCGTTCAATATTCATTCTTTTTGCTTGCCAGTCTCATGACCAAGAACTCTATCGAGGTTTGTGCCCACGGCGGAGCTTCGACAAAGTCAGGTGTGTGGGAGTCCATGCCCTTGGCCAGTAGCGGTTCTTTGAGCTGATGGCGTATTAATACCCTGGCTGTGTGAGACAGCCAGGAGTTTCTTTGCCAACAGCTCATTATCTTGTTCTAGGTGTCTGACTATTTTATGTCTTAGGCTTGTGTTCCTGGGAGCCTGGATGACCTTTGATAAGAATTGTGCTGCCGTTAGATCAATTCGTGAGGCCAAGGTTTGCCTCCACTAGGAGGTTGAGGACCTTCGCCCACCTTGGGGCACCCAGAATGACCCTGGCGGCTTCGTTTTGGACTGTCTCCATCGGTCTTTATATTTTCTCTTAATGCCAATCAGAGCGAGGGAGGCATAGTCTACAATGGGCCTGACAGCATGTACGTAGAATGATCTTAGTACTCTATGTCTGGCCCCTATGCGTCTTCCACTCATTGCTCTCATGACAGAGTCTTGCCTTTGTTCGGTCAAGCAGGTGCTGACCTCCTGGCGGAAGGAGAGGATGCAGAGATCTTTAGTCCTGTCCTGCACACTCCTCGGATACCAAGTCCAGACAACGCTGGGCTTTGTTTAGGCAGTGTGGTCCAGTGGAGATGATGCAAGATCGTCTGCATAGGAGATGATCTTGCACCCCACTGGGAGGTTTATGTTGAGGATACAGGACATTAATGTGTTAAAAAGGGCTGGACTGAGAACCCCACCCATTGGCGTTCCATTTTCTAGTGGCATGTGCTGTGATAGGTGACCTTGGAATTTGACTCTGGCTGTTCTATTCGTAAGTAGTCACCTATCCAAGCCAAGAGCTTACCTCTGATTCCTTTTTGGATCAGGCTCTCCTGAATGGCAAGAGGACTTGCCAATTCGAAAGCCTTCTCCAGTCAAGGAATACTACCACAGATGTTGCCTGTGTTTATTGTGCTCAAGAGCGTGGCTATGCTGTGCGCTGTGCTCATGCCCCTGGTGAACCCGTGGAGGTGTTCGTGTGGGGTCCCATTTTCCATCGGAGCCGGTTCAGTACCATCCTCTCGGCAGTCTTGGCCAGACAGCTGAGGAGAGAGATGGGGCGGTACTTCCCTGGCTCCTTTGTTTAGGGATGGGAACTATGTAGCCCTTTCCACTCTGGGGTAGAGTGGAAGTTTCCCAGGACCTGTTGATGAGTTGCAGGAATGCAAGCTCACCTACCAGTCCCAGGCGGGAGATGATGGGGTATGAGATCCCGTCATCGCCCGGGGCTGTGTTGCAACTGGCTTTATATGCATCTCTTAGTTCCCTCAGAGAAAAGATAACGTCTGAGTTATCGGGTTCGGCTGCCCTTTCTCTGATGTGAGCAAGTCTGTCTGGTTGTAGGCATTCTTGTCTTGCCCTCAGTTCGGCTGGCAGGCTGTTGCTACTCGTTCTCGCAGAGAACTCTTGCGCCAGTCTGTTGGCCTCTGCCTGGTTGGTGGCTCGCTTGACCCGTTGCCATAGCTCTGAGAGGGTGGTACGGTGATCGAAAGACTCACACCATTCCAGCCACTTTTCCTGCCTCACTCTGCTGGCAGTTTCCTTGGCATCCCTGACAGCCTCCCTTAGGAGGGCTAGGTTGTCGGGGGTTCTTTGCCTTCGGAAATGTTTTCGGCACATGTTTACCCTGTGGATGACCTCCCTAATCTCGTCATTGAAGTACCAGGCGTCCCTGTGACTCCTGGACCCAGGCCGAGTTTTGGGTATGGTCAATGAGGCTGCCTCATCAATGGCATTTACAAGTCTGGCTTGTAGCACTTCCACATTTTCGCTCTGTGTGGGTTCATTGCTTCTCAGACAGCAGGCCAAGGCGCTCTGGAACGCCTGCCAGTTGGCCTTGTCTGTTTTCCATCTTGGATTCGGTCGTGGTATTTCGGCTGGGCCACTATCCATGAGGGTTGTTATAGTGCCATAATGGTCACTAGTGACGGTCTCATCGACACGCCAGCCAATCCTCTCCACCAGAGTCGCAGTGGCCAGGGTGAGGTCTATGACCCCTCCTCTCACATGTGTTGGCTCCTGGCTGTTGAGGAGAGTGATCTCGGGGAATGTCTCGAGCACGTTGGCTATGTGACGGCCAGCCGCATCCGGTGCCCTGCAGGGAGCCAGGATGGGGTGGTGTGCATTGAAGTCTCCCCCCATGATCACTCGGTCGTGTGCTGCGGAAGCACATACCTGGCTGATGTCTAAGCTACTACAGTGTGGCCTGCTGTACACGTTGTACAATTTCAGGGGTCTCCCGGCCAGTTGAATCTCGACGGCAAGAGATTCAACATCTTCTCCACAGTGCGGTGCATCGGGTATTGCGGAGCAGGGAATTGTTGCGTTCACCAGGGTCATCAGGCCTCTTTTGCCATTGGAACGTGGCAGCGCGTAGACGTGATACCCGGAGAAGCGAACAGCTTCCGCTGATAATGTCTCCTGGAGCATGACGATGTCAATGCTCCTTGATCGCACTATTGCGTGGAGGATGGCACTCCTTGAGGAGAAGCCACAGATGTTCCACTGCAGAATACTTAGATTGCGTGTCATTGATAGTTACATCAGAGACATCGTCACATTCGGTTGACGGTCGGAGTCTGACAACTCCATTGTGAGATCCTCACTGCTTGAGGGGTCTCTTTCGGCTGTCAGGCTATTGTCGTGGACAGATACGCGTTATTCGTAAACAACGCGAGGCAGAGCGGACGCACCATCCGGTCGCAACATCAAAAAATAGAATATTACAGAAGGTGGGGACGAAGTCCAGAAGCTATGGTCAGATGAAAAGATGGTAAACAGGATAAATGACCCATGACGTCAAACTGAGCACATGACTAACAGAAGCTTCTAGAAGCCACGAATACGAAAACAACTAGTTGGAGGCGATCACTAGATATATCACAATATTCAAGTCGGGTATCAAGAAAATAACACGGAAAGGGAGATAGACAAAAGTTAAAGTGATAAATACAGTGTTGAAAATTTGCTGGGACATAGGAAAGTCCTGACGCAGATAGTTTTCAATTAAGTGAAGAGTAATTATATTTATATTCATGATAACTGCTAAGGGTATGACAGGAAGGCCCCCATGCGGGATAAAACGGTCGAGACAACCCCC
>NW_023644609.1:30000-32500 GCF_015228065.2 Penaeus monodon | reverse complement strand
GGCTGCATGGGAGGGCAGCCGGCCAACTCTCGGTATGTAAGGTACCAGTGGGATGGTGGGAAAGGATACAGGATGTTGGGTCCACGCTATGGCAAAGGACAATGAGATAGTGAGGGTGAAGTTATGGCAGTCATGTAGCATCAGGTTACAAGGTGAAAGTATTTAAAAGTGGGGATATGAGGGCTGTGGGAAAGAAAAGTTTAAAACTTAAGAAATTAAAAGGTAACAACAAACTACGAGAAAAAGAAAACACAAACAAAGCAAAAACTGAACAAAACAAAGGGATAGGGGAAGTGGGAAGGTGAAAATGAAGTAGGAGGGTGGCTCAAAGGATGTGGCCAAGCTTAGATATCTGCATCCACTTCTTCGCCCCATGCCAAAGAAAAGAGATCATCGCCTAATCCCAGTTTCCGGCCGGAACGAGAGATGGTGTTAAGTCTATGCAACCAGCTGGTATGCCAAGCACAGAGTAACCTACGCCACTTGATGTTCAGAGGAAGCAGAGAAGCTTCCTCCTGGAGTTCAGATGTTGTAATAAATCGATCCCAATTGATCATATAGACCCATCTGAGTGCTTTATTCTGAACAAGCTGGTGTATGTGTTTGTTAGTATATGCTGTTTGTGTGAGTGCAAGTGGGGTGTATGTGAGGAAAAGGTTTAATCAGTGATTTGTATAGATGCAGCTTCATGCGTGGGGCTGCACTTTTAAATCAATAAAGCGAATGTAAGGTATTTCTTGCCAAGGCGGCCTTTGAATTGATATGCAAGTGGAATCGAAAGAGGTATTAAAGGTTAAACCAAGGATGGCACAAGAGGATCTGACATGGAGAGGTGCTTGTAGTCTATCGAATGTTGTCATAAGGAGGATTTTTTTTTGTGGTCTTACGAAGAGAACTTTTGTTTCTTGTGGCATTAGTTTTGATACACCACCCCCCTAACGGAAGCCGCCTTGCTGCGGTGGGGGGGCTTGAGGTCCCAATGATCTGGTGAGCCAGACCAGAGGGCTACACATACGGGAGGGGTCACCAGTGAGGGATGAGACAAAATGGCTTCCTGGTGCACCAAGGCCTTTGAGAGGGGATGGTGCATCCACCCCTGGTTCATTCCATCTTGGACCAGGAAGAACTCCGTGCGTGGCATCCCGTATTACCAGGAGACAGGAGTCCTGGAGGTTAAGCGATGCTGCACACTGCGCCCTGCAGCTAGTAACACACCTCTTTGGTCCTTTATTCTGGTTAGACGGGTGGCTTCGATAAGGCGTGGTCAAGTGAATCAGCTGGTCAAATATGGCTAGGGTCAAGCAGGCACTATTCAGTCGGTAGCGCATAGGTCCCGCGACTGCCATCAGTACTGTAATAGTGGCTGCATATATTTACTCTTTACCGCTGTGGCTGTTGGGAGATTTTGAACCAACTATAGCTTCCCCTTGTTGGACTCTATGGTGGGTGGAGGGGTGAGGAAATGAAGAATTCTAATTTGTATGACTACTACAAATTTACAAAGATCTCTCCCTGACGACCTACGCAATCTCCCAACCATTCCCTCTGGAACATCCCATTTTGTCACTTTGGAACCTTTCCAGCTTCCAAAGGGCAAGAATGGGAATTGTAATGGTTTCCCGGGCTCCCAAACCAGGTAAGAAGGGGAAAAGTCCTCCCATCCACTAGGAAATCTTACCTGGTAAATATTGAGTAGTAAAGATCACTGATGGTGTATCAATCATGGATCTTGATATTTTTAAGTACATCGGAAAATAGTTGAGGTATGTCAACGTGATCCTCGCATCACCCCACAGCGAGATGGTAGCCTAATAATTTAGGTTTCGTCACCAGACGAGAGTGACAGTCTGCGTGTGATATGCAACATCCCTGGGGCTCAAGTTTCATGTTCTCCTCACAAGGTCCTCAATCAGTATAAGGGAATCGTCTTTTCCCTAATGTGGTATTCTGAGGAGAAACTGTTAGAGGAACTAGAGAATTTTAATGTAGTGGCAGTAAAACGTTTTAAGAAGAAAGTTGATGGTTTGGAACAGTCAGTACCAGCTCTCCTAACTTTTAACACATAAGTCCTTCCAGAATCAGTTAAGTTGGTATGGTACCACCTCAAGGTAAAGCCATATGTGACCAACCCTATGCGGTGCTTCCACTGCCAGGTTTATGGGCATGGAGCCAACTCTTGCCGTTTTGAGGAAAATGGACAACCAAGAGTATGTGCAAAGTGTGGTATAACAGGTCATCAAGGAGATGACAACTGTCCAGGTCCAATATGCTGTTACCACTGCAAAGAAGCTCATGAACCTTCTTCAAAGCAATGTAAAAGGTCAAATTTGAAAAAGAAGTATTGGTAATAAGGAACAAGGAGAAAGTTAGTTTTCCAGAGGCAAAGCAACGTGCCCGTGAGCTGTTTGCACAGCCAGGTAAATCCTTTGCTTCGGTTCTAGTCCATCCTCCTTCCAACCAACCCTTGCCTTCTGGTGCTTCTTACACCACACACTCTGCC
>NW_023644609.1:12500-22500 GCF_015228065.2 Penaeus monodon | reverse complement strand
CCTAAGAATAAGAATAAATCTACGATTTTTTTCCAATTATCAAAGATCATTTTGTACTACCTCTCTTTTTAGTAATATTTTAGATTATGTTTCATTGGGAACACTTGATAGAATTATAGAAATATTTTATCGACAGAAGTACAGCTGTCATATAGAAGTCATTGATTTACAAAAGCCTTTGATAAGGCAAAGTATAGTAAATTTTTTGAGCTTCTGATTAACAGAAATGTTTCTCTCTTTCTTAGATTTCTTCTGAATATGTACTTGGTCAATAGGGATGTTGTGAGCTGGAATGATGCTATATAAACTGAATTTTGTGTTAGGAACGGTGTAAAACGAACCCCTATTCGTTTGGTGTTTATATAAATCCACTAATCAGAAATACCCTTGTAGGGTGTAGGATGGACAATTTGACCTTGATGCTTTAGAGTAACACATTGCAAAAACTATTAACAGATGTTAGATTTATGGACAAGAGTTTCAACTCCAGTTTAATCCAGAAAATATTTTCCTTAAGTATTTACATACATTTTTTTATTGTGTTATCAAGGTTAGAATAAGAATAAGAGGAAAAGGAGAAGGAAGTTGACAGGGAAAACATCTGGATCATGTTCTTGGGACAAGTCTAATCTCTTATGGCTCGATCCATTCATGAAATGGAAGTTAGAACTAAAGATGGGGTCAACAATTTTCACTCATTATCTAAAGATAATATTATAATAATATATATATATATATATATATATTAATACACTATTCAATAGCTAATGTTTAAAGTTGCATGGTTCTCAATCGTGGAATCTACAAGATTTAAAGTTTAAAGAGTTGTGTGAAATGCATTAGACATCTCTTAGGCTGAATGTTAGAACGAATTCATATATCTTACCTTGCATTATGAATATTCTTTCCATAACAAATTTGATATTAGAAAGACATATTAAATTTTATATACATAATCATTCATCAAAACATAATTAGTAAAAAGAACACTGTTGTCAAGTGTGGTTCTAGAGCTATTAGGGTCCCTAGATGACTCGGTTGATGTGAATCTGTGTGACTTTGAAGTGTCATATATCCTTAATGAAATTTGTGTCATCTAATTCTATTGAGTTATATTTATTTTACCATATCTTGTACTTTTTGTATGTATTCATACTGGTATTCATTTTATTTTTTATTACTATTATTATTATTATTATTATTATTATTATTATTATTATCATTATTATCATTGTCATTATTATAATTAATAACATTAATACCATTATTGTTATTACTGTCATTATCATGTTTTGTCAGCTCACGCCTGATATATATTTTCTTTGTAATTTCTCTGATGTATGTATTTCTGACGAAGACACAATTGAAACCGGTCAAATACATCTCTTGTATTGTGAAGATATTCATTCTCA
Source organism: Penaeus monodon (assembly GCF_015228065.2). Taxonomy (NCBI): domain Eukaryota; kingdom Metazoa; phylum Arthropoda; class Malacostraca; order Decapoda; family Penaeidae; genus Penaeus; species Penaeus monodon. The sequence goes on along the minus strand of NW_023644609.1, from coordinate 21,088 downwards.
TTCATACCTTTTCTACATCTGTCGATATGACTACGGTTCATCATGATTGTTATTTATATGAATATCATTATTGTTATTATTTTTATTCTCATCATTATTATTATTGTTATAATTATTTGTGTATATGCGTATGTATGTGTATGTATGTATAAACAGGCACACACACACACACACACACACACACACACACACACACACACACATATATATATATAGATAATAGATAGATAGATAGATAGATAGATAGATAGGTAGATATACATACATACATACATATATATATATATATATATATATATATATATATATATATATATATATATATGCATATATACATATATACACATATATGCCTGTGCATGTGTATGTTTATAATTATTTATGCACATGTGTCATTATCATGATTGTTATTTATATGAATAATATTGTTATTATTGTTATAATAATTGTTATTATTATTATTAGCATCATCATCATCATTATCACTAGTATCATTATCTTCAATATTGTTATCATCATTATCATCATTATCATTACTAGTATCATCATCATCATAATCATCATCATCATCACCATTATAGTTATCATTATCAATATTACTATTATTATCATTATTATTATTATTATTATTATTATTATCATTATTATCATTATCATTATTATTATTATTATTATTACTAGTACTAGTACTGTTTATATTACTACTACTAGTACTAGTACTGTTAGATAGTATATTACTATTACTATTACTATTATCATTATCATTTTCATTGTCATAATCATCATCATCGTCATCATCATCATCATCACCATCATCATCATCATCATCATTTTCATTATCATCATCATTTATATTATCATTATTATTATTGTTGTTATTATTATTATTATTATTATTATTATTATTATTATTATTATTATTATTATTATTATTATTATTATTATCATTATTATCATTATTATTATTATTATTATTATTATTACTACTACTACTACTACCACAACTACTACTATTACTATTACTATTACTATTACTATTATCGTTATCGTTATCGTTATCATTATCATTATCATTATCGTTATCGTTATCGTTATTATTAACATTATCGTTATCGTTATAGTTATCGTTATCGTTATCGTTTAGTTATCATTATCATTATCATTATCATTATCATTATCGTTATCATTATCGTTATCGTTATCGTTATCGTTATCGTTATCGTTATCGTTATCATTATCATTATCATTATCATTATCATTATCATCATCATCATCATCGTTATTATTATCATAATTATCTTTTATTTTTAATATTTTTATTATCAGTGCTGTTTTTATTATCACTGTCGGGGAAACTTTAAAAATAACAATAGCAATATTAAATTTTAAAAACCATCCCCGCCAAAAAGTCGGGGAAAATTATAAATATAGAAAAGTATGCTATTATTTCTAAATTGCTGTCGATCATGATCCTGAAATTGCAAAAGTTTCTTTTAAATAATACCCTCGCTTACAGCCGCCGCCATCCAATCTGATTTCCTAGGAGGTAATGTGCAGAGCATGACTTCGCGGTTGAGGAGGAGTGTGGACGTGTCTTACTTTCTCCTATCTCTCTATTAAGTGTGGTTCCTAAGTAAATGTTGGCTAACTAAACCCAAAACAACAAAATAAATAATTAAGTAAAAATATATCGTTACAATCATATTGTTACACCAAGATCGCTACAATCCTACTGTTACACCACAAATATAATTTTACGCCATTATCAACAATACGTAGCAAGATTGATTGATTGATTATCTAAAATTATCTGCCGCGTCAACAGATAAGGTCATTAGCGGCGAATACCTTGTTAGATACAAATATTTAAATAGTTAAAACTTTAAAAATCTATCAATAAATATCTTAAAGGTAACAATAGATATATAAAAATCAAAGCATAAATGTTATGCTCTAAGTGTATAAAATTATTCATAAACATTATGCACTTTTTTTTTATTCACTCAGCTGCCAAGGGCATCTCTAATCTCTCACAGTTTGTTTCTTGAGGTATGCCTCCATTGTTCCTTCCATTTATCGCGAAGACAACTCCTGGGTTTCAGGTTGGTGTGTGGGAGAGGAAAACGAGCATCACAAGGCTGAGCAGCAGTTGCCTTGGCCTTCCGTTCAGCTCGCTCTTCCCACTGATACCAACATGCGCTGGCACCCAACACAGTTATCTTTTTACGTGTTGACATCAGTGCATGCTAATCTTGAACCTCCCTCACTACTGGAAGTGAGGAGTTTAAGCTCTTGATTGCTTGCAAGGCAATACATTACAATAGAATAGTTCGTAAGATCTCTAGTCATCTTAACTGCTGCAAGGATGGCTTGAAACTTTGCTGTCAAGATCGAGGCTGCTAGAGAAAGACTGCCAATGCTGTCTTCCTTCTTCTCACTGCTGCAAAACCTACACCATATTCAGATTTCGAACCATCTGTATATATTGCATCTGATCCTTGGTACTTAGAAATGTGCTGAATAAATATCTCTGACTTCTGCATCGGATCTCTCACCTCCCAATTCCAACCAAATACAAATCAACTTGATTAGTCTAAGGGGGGCATTGGGGAATTCCAACAGCCAGACCTTAGGGAGATTTAATTTAAGATCTTCCACAAGATTCCTCATTCTCCTATCATAGGATCGGATATCCTCAAGGGGGTTGAAAACCAAAATGGAAGTAGGAGATCCTGGAATCCTTTGTAGTCTCGTATAGTAAATTAGGTTCATGTAGTCCCAGTGTAATGAAATAGGTGGTTCTCCACTCTCAGCATACAGGGACTCCACAGATGAAAACATGAAAGCCCCAGTACAGATTCTGGGAGCTTCATTATGAACTGAGTCCAACATCTGGAGAACAATGGGAGTTGCAGACGAATAAGTCTCACATCCATAGTCAAGCTTACTACGAATAAGCGCTCGGTAAAGCCACAGAAGCGTTGTGCGGTCTGCACCCCAAGATAGATGTGAAAGAACCCGCAAAATGCTAAGCGCTTTTGTAGCCTTCACTTTTTACTGCTTGATATGAGGCACCCATGTAAGCCTTGAGTCAAAAGTTAGACCCACTACCTGGACAAATCGCAGTGGGTTTGCTCCTAAATAGAGGGAAGGATGGAACTTTCCTTGTTTGTGGAAATGTATAGCCATGGTCTTGCTTGGAGAAAATTTGAACCCATGAAATGTTGCGCACTGTACAACCTGATTTATTGCAGTCTGCATGTGTCATTGTACATCCTGTAAGCTTCCTCCTGAGCAGTAGAATGTAAAGTCATCCACATACAGATTACATGAGTCAGCACTTGGAACAACCTTTACAATGTCATTATATAGCAATGGCAAACAGGGTCACACTTAAGACACTCCCTTGTAAGACCCCTTCCAGCTGATCTTCCAGGTTACAGAAACTGTTTCCCACCCGAACTCTAAACTTTCTGTTAGCAAGGAAGCTTTGTATGAATGTAGTTAATGTTCCTCTTAAACAAATGTCATCCAGCTTCATGAGTATGCCATGCTTCCAAGTAGTACCGTAAGCCTTTTCAAGGTCAAAGAAGACTGCTAACATGTGACGTCGCTGTGCAAAGGAATTCTGTATAGAAGTTTCCATCCTCACAAGTGCATCTGTGGTCTATCTCAATTTTCTAAACCCACATTGATATGGTGTCAGCACATTTTCCTTTTCTAACAGCCATGTCAACCTGAAGTTTACCATTTTCTCCATCGGCTTGCAGATGCAGCTGGTTAGAGAAATTGGTCTGTAATTTCCTGGTGTGGAAGCATCGTTGCCAGGTTTAGGAACAGGAATGATTATAGCCTCTTTCCATATGGATGGCACTGTACCCTCCCTATAGATCCTATTGAATAGCTCCAACAGGAACTTCTGGGAGCTCTTTGGTAAGTGAGATATCATTTGGTATGGAATATCGTCACTTCCTGGGCAGTCTTATGGCAGAGCTACAGAGCAGAGTCCATCTTCTTGTGCAAAAATGGCAAGTTGTATGGAAGTTCTGCCACAGTCCTACTGAAGAAAGACACTGGGTGTTATTCCTGTTCAGCCCGAAGAGTGGAGAATTGGGCAGTGTAAGATGCTCCAGAGGAGATCTCTGCCATGGATTAGCTAGCTCATTTGCAACATCTTTTTTGTCTGTGATGATTATACCATCTATCTTCAAAGCAGATGGTGACATGGATATGCCCAGCAATCTTACACACCTTGTCCCATACCCATGATAATGTCTCCACGACAATCAGTCTAGCCTCCTTTAGCACTCATCTGGCCTTGGCTCGGTCCTTTTGTAATGGATCAAGGTTACTGCCTGCTACTTTTGGGAATGGATGCTTCTGCTGCAAGGTGAATTCGTGATGTCAAATGATAAACAGCATCTTGAACACACTGGAAATCATTCACAGATCTTTGCAATATTGGAGTTGATCTAAAAAGATTCCAGTCTGCATGTTCAAGTCGCCATCTCTGCACTCCATTGACTGGAATACCATTCACTTCCTTCAAAGGTATTGGAAAGTGATCGCTTCCATGTAAGTCTTCCATGACCTGCCAAGTGAAATTCAACTGTGAATCATGTGAGCCTACTGACAGGTGTATATTGGAGAATGTCCCAGTTTGAATTTGGAAATGTGTGGGAGTGTCTTAAGATCAAGGACTCAGGGCTCTTCCTCGAGGGTTGCACAAAAGTGTATCCCCAGGGGTGATGCTGACCAATGAAATCTCCCAAGAGTTAAATGGATGTGGCAACTGCCCAAGTAGATCTTCCAAATCATCTATTTTGAATTTTTTATTGGCCTCGGAGAGTTCGTCGCCAGCGACCAGGTGCTAAGGTCAGCTCTCGCCTCCTCCGGACACCATGTGACCCCGCGCAGCGTTTTTAACCCAAAGCCAGGTCGTAGCGTGTGTTCACCCCTTCACATGTGTTGTGAGTTCGACGTACGTTGACTACCCTCTATACCCGTTATATCTGGTTCAGGGTGGCACTGAGTCCTTCCGGCTCGCAGGCATGAACGCAATCCTTCGAAGAAAATCCGCTGGGACCGCTTCAAGACATGGTAAGAAAAAAAACACGTAAGTAACACGTTGGGCCCCTTTTCTTATATCTTTTTCCCCTTTTTTTCTCTATAAATGTGTTAAGCCGTTGTTTTTTTGTTGAGTATAAAGATGCTAATGACAGCAAATGGCACATTCTCACACTATTCCCTTCACCTCAGATCACATTTCCAGTGTGATCGAGTATAGCGTAGGATCTTCCCCCATATCATAGTGCACAGGATTGCCCAATATTACCCCGGGTTGCGTAAACGCCTAATAGATCTGCGCTCCATCGTTCAAAAACTGAAGTTATTCGTTCGATTGGCAACCTTGAGTCGGTTGGACTGTTAATTATTGTAGGGCTAGGGTTTAAGCTAGAATCATTATTCGCTTATTAATCACACTTCTCACCTCTTCAAGTCGCTTGCATGTTTTGGGATATCCCAAGCATTTGTGTGATTTGTGAAAATTTAAATATCTTAGGGAATTTTGCGAGTGCCCATTACAGATACGCAGAAAGAGGCAGGTTATTATAGATTCCCTGGCTTGAGTCACTTCAGTCATATACGGCATTTGGGGTAAAGGATCCCCCCGTAATGAGGTCTGGCCATGCATGGCTAGACATATTTACCTCGGCAGTTCAGATTTCTGAACCCCGAGAAGATTTGCTTGATAAAAAGATGGCGAATATTTTTTCATGTCACCCATTCATTCATGCGTACATTCGTTCATATCATTATATGTTGAATTCAATGTGGTAGTTGAATAATTTTAATAGCTAGCATGCTAATGTACTTCAGTTTGTTATAGTGAAACGTTAGTATTCATGTTTGTGATTCATTCTCTGTGTGAGGTCACTCTCGCTTTCCCTCTCATTTATGCTAGCTGTCACTCACACACGCATACACACCACACATTCACCTCACTCACACACGCAGGACAAAAGACACTGAACATTTTCATAATAGGGTTGGTTGCTGTCTTAGTGTTGGCATAAAGATTATGATGTATCTCTTTAGCCACAATTTTCTGTCATGACGAGTGGCTCGTACACTGATGTACAAGTTACATCTATTTCTTCTCTGTATGACGACTGTGGTTCAAGAAATCCTCGTGGATTGCCGATGTCGTTTCCCTTATCTACTCTCATATCTATCAGAGACAGTTGGTAGTTCAAGCCAGGTCGCATGCGGATCGCTACTGACGTCTCCCTCTTTATTTTCTTCTTTATCTTAAAGTAAAACACAAAAGGAAAAAAAAGACAAAAAATAATTCAAAAACCAACATTAAAAAAACGCAATTTTTTTTATAAATACCGGCTAGTGGTAGTTAACACCCCTCTTCTCTGTGGCCTTTCTTTTTCTTACTCTGGCCCTTATGTGTATGATCTGGTTCCCAACTATATATTGCAATCGGACTGACACGGCACCGAAGGAGACCCTTAGATGCTGTGAGAAAAACGTCATCGGAAGATCGCCATAGGCTGTGGCCAAATGTCGTCAGAGCAGGTGTTAAGCCGTCCCATAATGTAGTGGATGGGCATTGCCTGCCAGACTCCCCGTAGATCCATAGAAGCACCAACAACTTGCCGCAGGTACCAGTTGCCCCAGGAGCTGTGCATAGGCGACGCCTGGCGGACGCCTGCAGATCTGGTCAACTCCAGGAGCTTGTAGCGCAGGTATCACCGCCCTGAAATGCCGCCCCATGCCCAACGCCGTAGATCCGGATGAAGATTACGAGGACGTGTGGACGCGAGAAGGACCTGGACGAGATCTGTGAGTACGTGTGGACGTGGACGCCGCCGAGTCTAGACGAATCCGAAGTCAAGGAGGACCTGTGCGGACTTTCGAGGACGTGTGGACATTGAGGACGTGTGGGCATCGAGGACGTTTGGACATCGAGGACGACAGATTACACCGAGGACCAGAAGGATGAAGACAACATGGACGAGCAGCCACGAAGATGCACCAGGACAACGCATGACTAGCCAGGTTAGGTCACCCTTGAGGCAAGTCTAAGATGCCTCGAGAGCGAGGCATGAGTAAGATGGCCAAGCAATGTACAGTGTGGCATGCGGGGCCGGTGACTCACCTCACTCCCCCCATGGCTTCCCTCCCAGCTTCGCTTCTATTACTTCCTCCAGCTGGAACGGTCACTACATACCGGATGACCTAGCCTCGGAGAGTTCGTCGCCAGCGACCAGTGCGCCTAAGGTCAGCCCTCGCTTCCCTCCGGGGGGCTGCCCCGACACCGCGTGACCCCACGCAGCGCTTTTACCCAAAGATCAGGTCGTAGCGTATGTTCACCCCTTCCCTGTGTTTTGTATCCATGCAGCCACTGTACAAGAGTACGCATTACCTGTTACAGTGTGTGGTGTTTGTGTGTGCTCCACAAATCCACGCACAACGCATATATATATATATAAATAAATGTCTGCGTGTGTGATATTTATATATACGCTAGTATGTATGCATACAGTATTAATAATATATATATAGTATATATATTAATATAATATATATATATATATAATATAATATATATATATATATATATATATATATATATATATATATTATATATATGGGGTATATATACTATATATATATATTATAAATATATAATATAATATATATAGCACACACACACAATGATTTGATGTATATACAATATATGCACATATATACTATATATATAGGTAATATATATACGTGTCTGTGTATGCACAAACCACACACATACAACACACACACACATACACACACACAACACACACATATATATAATATATATATATATATATATATATATATATATATAATATATAGTTATACATATATATTTATGATATATAATATACATAAATAAAATTATATATGAATATACACATACACACGCATACATACACACATATATATACATATGAATATATATATATATATATATATATATATATATTATAATATTTATGAATAAATGTAGTGTGTGTGTGTGTGTGTGTCAACACACACACGTACACAGACACAGACACAAAAATATTAATAATATATATATATAATATATATATAATAATATATAATGAGAGAGAGAGAGAGAAAGAGAGAGAAGAGAGAGAGAAGAGGAGAGAGAGAGAGAGAGAGAGAGAGAGAGAGTGAGAGTGAGAGAGAGAGAGTGAGAGAGAGAGAGAGAGAGAGAGAGAGAGAGAGAGAGAGAGAGAGAGAGAGTGTAAAAACTATGTTTAAAGTATGCTAGTGATTGTATACGTTCAGACAACAAGGCAATGTTTTGTATTGCTCTCAAATCTTTCGTCATTCCGACTGTAATAGATTTATAAATAGAAAAGCCATTTATGAGATTTTAAACTATCATTCTCTGAAATAAAGCAGACATAGGTATATAAGCAGGAATTAGAATAACAATCGCACTGCATTTAAATGATTTACCATATCAATATTGGTCAAGACAGAAACAGATATCTCACACAGGCATACTATTGACACACCCCAAT
>NW_023644609.1:0-7500 GCF_015228065.2 Penaeus monodon | reverse complement strand
GTAAGATTTCACTTAGGTGGAGTGAGGAGGAACTTTTCCCCTTCTTACCTGGTTTGGGAGCCCTGGAACCATTACGGTTTCGCATTCTTTGCCCTTTGGAAGCTGAAAGGTTCCAAAGGGACATACGTGATGTTCCAGAGGGCAATGGGCGGGGGATGGCATAGTCGTCAGGGAGAGATCTAGATCTTTGTAAATTTGTATACACATACAAATTTGAATTCTTCTTTCCTCACCCCCCCCCCCCACATGGAGTCCAACGAAGGAAGCTATAGTTTGGTTCAAAACTCCCACAGCCCAGGGGTAATAGAGGAAATATACGCAGCCCCTATTACAGTACTGTGGCAGTCACGGGACCTATGCGCTACCAACTGAATAGTGCCTACGTTGACCCTAGCCACATTTGCCAGCCATTGCTTGACCGTGCCTTGATCAAGCCACCCGTCTAACCAGATAAAGGACCAAAGAGTTGTTGGCTAGCTGCAAGGGCGCAGCGTTCAGCATCGCTCAACTACTTCCAGGAACTTCTCCTGTCTCTCTGGTAATACGGGATTAGTCCACGCACGGAAACACACGTGGGAGATTTCTGCCTGGTCCAAGATGTAGACCAGGGGTGGGTGCCCATTTTTCTCCCCACCCCCCCCTCTCATAGGCCTTGGTTGATCACCAGGAAGCCATTTTGTCTCATCCCTTACTGGTGACCCTTCCAGTATGGGTAGCCCTCTGGTCCATCTCACCAGATCATTGGGACCTCAAGCCCCCCCACCGCGGCAAGGTGGCTTCTGTTAGGGGGGAGAAAAGCGAGAAAAGTAATAAGAAAATACAAAATCCTTTCTAAAGAACAAATACCAACGATTAAAGAAGAGCTGAAACAAAACTTCAGTTACAAAGGTTACGTAGATAGCAAGCGCTAAAGTTCTTCAGGCGAATAAAATGTTCGAACTGACGCGAAGAAGTTTTACCGCGAGATAAGAAAAGAAACACTTTTGTAGAAGCTATACCTTCTGAAGAAAAGGTCTGGGAATTTGGAACAGTATCAGGGGAAAGATAAATAATCCATGAACGCATGTATACGAGATTTTGAGAATAGCCCTAGGATATCCCTGAACAAAAATGGGAAAATATTACCACTGAAAAATCAAAACGCACTAAAAAGTCCCCATAAGTGGAAATCACCTGGGGTTGACCGTATCCCAAGTTTTTTGGCTTAATACTCTTTCTTCGCGCATGCTAAATTAAGCATCTAATTAGCTCAATTATGATTAGATCCTAACGTAACACCTAAAGTAGTCAGGGACTACTTATCTCTTGGTCCAAAGGAACGAAACAAAGACCCATAAACTAACAGACCCATTACATGCCTTATCACTTCCCTATAAATACTTACTTTCAATCAACCTGAAGAGCATACAGACAGCATGGAAGAACAAAATATTTTTCTCAACGAACAAAGGTGTTGCAGAGATCATATGATGTAAGATCAACTGCTCATGAATAAAATGATTCTCGAAAATACTCATACTAAACACAGACATCTAAGTACTGCTTGGATCGACTATAAAAACGCCTTTGACAGTGTCACACACTCTTGGATCTTAAAATCCTTAGAAATTCTCAAAATCTCTCCTGTCTTAATCCTTTTCTTCGAAATAGCATGACTTATGGGAGACAAATCTTACTCCTCAAGCCACATAAACGTACTCTTGTTTTCAAACAACATGCGAATCAGATGCGGATCTTCCAGGGTAGACTCTTTTTCCTTCCCCTTCTTTATTCTGTATGACACTTAGCCCACTCTCCACCAGCTTATTAACAACACAGGGTATGGATATAGTCCATGGACAAAAAGAATCAATCTCTTTTCTATATGGATGACTTGAAACTTTACTCTCAGAATAATGGTGAAGTGGAAAGGTTGCTGAAAACTGTAAAATATTCAGTGATGACTTAACGTGTGAAGTTTTACTCAATAAGTGTGCTAAGCAACCTTAGTCAAAGAAACTAGTGACATCTGACAATATTAGGTCAGTATTGATACTGTAATAAGAATTGGATCAGAAAGACTATCTAAGGAGGAAACAAATGGAAAGGGAAGATGTATAAAAACAACAATCGTAGATGAAGAAAAATACGTACAGAATGCATCCGAGAGTAAGGTCAATCCGAAAACAGAATCAAACTCGAAGAAAACAAACTAACAGCATCAACACTCTTGCAATACCTTTGTTACTATAGTTTTAACGTGATAACTGAATCTTAAGTGAACTCAACCAAATTGACAACCATTAGAAGCAATTGACATGCAAACAGATTGCATCACCCTAAATCATACGTAGACCGTCTGTACGTCCCTATAAGTACAGGAGGTTGGGGATGATGGAGTTGGAAATTATCGTACAAAACAACAATGATTGGTCTCTGACATGTACTTAGATCTAACCCAACGACTGGGATGCTTCAATTAGTTAGAGTAACATGAAAACTCCAAAAGGTCCACTCAATAGTAAAGGAATCAATAATTTTCTCAGGATTAGGTACTGAAGCAAAAACATCAAACATATGTAGCCAACATTGTTGCTAAACAATAAAAAACAAAAGCGAAGAAGGTCGGACAAGAAAAACTTGATCTAGGTGCGATGTAAAGCTTCCTGGACAGTTTGCAACTCGAAGCAAACACACTGATGTAGATGAAATCTGCGACCCATCAGTGGCTTAGAAAGGCTCTGGAAAACCCCTGTAAAGGGGAAACAGAGGGTTTTTATTCTGCAGCCCAAGATCAAGTTCGTTTACAAGAAACATCAAGCTACATCTTGCACAATGGCACTGACCCAAAGTGTGGTTTTTGTGAGACAAGGTTGAACTATTGATCACTTGTATTTGGTTGCTCAATATTAACACCGAATGAGTAAAAAATCAACACTACGAGTGGGCAAGTACCGCGCACTAGAAGATCTGCAAACACTTTTTCTATCAGAACGCAAGGTAATGGTACAAACACACCATCCATAGCCAGTTACTGAAGGCAAGATGCTACAAATCCTGTGTAATTTCCCAATTCCACCTGATCGTACTTACAAGTGGAAAATCGTCCAGATACGTCATCAAAGGAACAAAATAACAACACTTGCCTGTTTATGATATTACACATCCCTTCAGACAGAACGTCCCAACGTAATGTTGAGAAGATATCAAAGTATAAAAGACCTGGAAATAGAGTGGAAAAGATGTGGCTTTAAAACCAAAACTTTGCCTGTGTTTATTTGAGCTCTTCGCCTTATAAAGAATGTTATGGATACGTTTCTTGAACAAATCCAGAAATGTCCAAAATTAGAAGTCCAAAAAAGAGTGCTAAACACACAGTGCGGCATGTTCTCGAGAAGAGCTTATCGATCTGAGTGTTTTTGTGTTCGGAATTGATTTGACTGGATTTCCTTCTTGCTTTGTGGTTGTTCTGCAATACTTTGCATGTTTTTGGTGGTGTTTGATTTAATTAGGCAGATTAGAAAACTTTTGCATAAAAGATAATAATACACCTATCCAAATTATAAAAAAATGATGATGATGATCATGATCATGTCTGATCATGATGATAATGATATCAATGGATGATCCATGATGATGATCATGATGATCTGATGATGATCATGAATGATCATGATCAGTTAGAGGATGATGATATGATTGATGATGATGATACGATGATGATGATAATGATAAGATATTATATAATAATAAATAATAATAATAATAAATAATAATGTTGATAATAAGTATGATTATAGTAATCATCCTAATGATAATAATATAATAATAGTAATAATAATAATAACTATAATATAATAATAATAGTAATAATAGTGATAATAATGAATAATATAATGGCAATAATATAACGACAACACAGCACACAATATAATAATATTAAAAATCATATCAAAAGATAAAAGATAAAGATGAAGATGAAGATTAAGATGTGATAACTAACATTAACAATGATATTGATACCGTGATACAATAATGATATAACACGAGGGTGACAAAAACTGGAACACTTTACACGGCCAAGGGTCCCAGCTTTCAGCGCCTGAACTCAGGGGCGCTGAAGCTGGGCCTCTCGCGCCGTGTAAGTGTTCCAGTTTTTGTCATCCCTCGTTTTATTAATCCTTATTTATCCCTGTTATCAATATCATTGTTATGTTAGTAGCATCGATCTTAATCTTCATCTTCATCTTTATCTTTATCTTTTGATATGATTTTAAATATTATTATCATTGTTGTTGTTGTTGTCGTTATTATTATTGCCATTATATTATTATTATTATCATTATTATTACTATTATTATTACTATTATTATTATTATTATTATTATTATTATTATTATTATTATCATTATTATTATTACTATAATCATTACTATTATCAACATTATTATTATTATTATTATTATTATTATTATTATTAATATTATTATCATTATCATCATCATCGTCATCATCATCATCATCATCATCATCATCATCTAACTGATCATGATCATCATGATCATCATCATGATCATCATGATCATCATCATGATCATCATGATCATCATTATCATCATGATCATGATCATGATCATGATCATCATCATCATTTTTTTATTATTATTTGGATTAGTTGTATTATTATCTTTTTATGCAAAGTTTCTAATCTTGCTAATTAAAAATCAACACCCCAAAAACATGCAAAGTGTGCAGACAACCAAAAATCAAGAAGAGAACCTCCAGTCACATCATTCACGAACACAAAAACACTTCAGATCGATAAGGCTCTTCTGAAACATGCGCCGTGCGTTTTAGCACTATTTTTTGAACGTCTAATTTTGGTTTCCTGGTATTTGTTCAAGAAACTTATCCATTCCATTCTTATAAGGCTAAGAGCTCCAATAACAACAGGAAATTTTGGTTTTTAAATGCCACATCTTTTCCACCTCCTATTTCCGCAGGTCTTTATACTTTGTATCTTCTCAACACTACGTTGGGACTTTCTGTCTGAAGGGTGCTCATTCTTAAACAGGCAAGTGTTGTTTATTTGTCCTTGATGACGATATCCTGGACGATTCACTTGTATAGTACGATCAATGGAATTAGGAATTCACAGATTTTAGCATCTTTGCCTTCATACTGGCTCTGATGGTTTGTGTACATTTACTTGCTTCTGATAGAAAATTGTTTGCAGATCTTCTAGTGCAGTTACTTGCCCACTCTGTCGTGGTTGGTTTTTGTACTCATTCGGTGTTATATTGAGCAACCAATAACAAGAGTGATCAATCGTCTCAACCTTGGTCCTTCACAAAACCTACACTTTGGGTCAGTGCCATTTTGCAACGAATGTTAGCTTGATAGTTCTGGTAAACGAACTTGATCGTGGGCTGCAAGAATAAAACCTCTGTTTCCCCTTTAAGTCCAGAGCTTCTAAGCCACTTATGGGGTCGCAGTTTGCATCTACATCAGTGTGTTTGCTTCGAGTTGCAAACTGTCCATGGAGAGGCTTTACATGCCACCTAGATTAGTTTTTCTTGTCCGACTCTTTCTTCGCTTTGTTTTTGTTATGTTTATCAACCAATGTTGGCTACATATGTTTGATGTTTTTGCTCTCATTACTAATTCCTGAGAAATTTATTTGATTCCTTTCCTATTGAAGGTGTTACCTTTTGGAGTTTTCAGTACTCTAACTAATGAAGCATCCAGTCGTTGGTTAAGATCTAGTATTGCAAAGAGACCAATCATTGTTGTTTTGTACGATAATTCCAACTCCATCATCCCCCAACCTCCTTTACTTCTAGGGACGTACAGACGGTCTACGCTGATTTAGGTGATGCATCTGTTTGCATGTCATTGCTTCCTAATTTTGGTGTCATTTGGTTGAGTTCACTTAAGTTCCAGTCTATCACGTTACAACTATCTGTAACCAACAGGTATTCAAGAGTGTTGTTGCTGTATTTTGTTCTTCGAGTTGATTCTGTTTTCAGGTGACCTTACTCCATGGATGCATTCTGTACGTATTTTTTTCTTCATCTACGATTGTTTTGTTATATACCATTTCCTTTGTTTACTCCTAGATATTCTTTCTGATCCAATTCCTTTATTACAGTATCATACTTAACCTAATATTTCAATGTCACTAGTTCTTTCCTCCTTAAACATAACGTTGTCTATTTCAGAGTGAAATGTCCATTAGTAGTCTCTCTCCGTTTTTAAGTTATTAGTCCTGAAATTTCTGGTTATATTGTCTGGCAACACCTATCATGTATGTTTGCCAATTTTATATATCGTCCAGTATATTAATTATGCATAATTTTCTAATTTGGCTCATGATTTCTTATTTGGAACACTTTGATATTTGGTTGGTTAGGTTAGATGTGTAGTTTTTATTTCTAATGTTTCATTGTTTTAAAATATATTCTCATTATATTATTTCATAAATTTTTTAATATATACGTGTTTATTAATTTTTAATTGAATTGACTTGTATATGGTGTAGTTGGGTTATGATAAAATAAATATTCAGTTAGTAAGTTTAATATCATCACTTTACTTACGAGATTATTTAATTAGATGATTATCTATATATCTAGTACATCCATTAATTTAATTAAATATTTCATGGGTGTGTGTATAGATTCTTGGTTTCTATTGGTGTACCATTGATAGAATTATTAATGCTGGTAGATATTGACTCTTGAACAGTACTGACCTAGTACAGCTTCTATGATTTTTTATGTGAGTTGCTGGATATCCTGGTAGCTCGTGTTCTTCCACTTTTATGTGAGCCAGTATTTTCTTGCATTGTTTCACATTGAACTGTATTAGGCTGACTTGTAGTATTACTCCAAGTTCTCACGTTTCTAGGATATCTTGTCAATGACTCTAGGTTGTTCACTGCTAATAATGTTTTGCTGCCGCCTAAACTACGGTATTGCATACTCGTAGAGAGCCTTTGGCGAGTCGATGCCAAGTTCGCGTCCTGGAGTAATCAGCGCGCTGTGATGGGCAATCATCCAATGTTCCTGGTTGCTGTTCTGAGCAGAAAGTATACATTTAATGTTGCTAAAGTAGCGACTTTATTCTGTCTTCTGGAACGAAACCAGTGTTTAGAACGACCGTACCTGAATGTTGCAGAGAGTTGATGTACAACTATACTTTGAGAATTTTCCTTGTATAGATTCTTAGAGGAGTATACAGAATCCGTCAGGAAGCCTGTTCGCTTGATGCTCCTGGAGGCAAAAGCGTATCATTTTGACTGTGGCATCATTAGTAGTTCAGTAGGGTCGATCTTACTTTGGCTCATTCCTGAGAGACAAGGGATTGGGGACATTCTCCAGCTTGCAGTTTCGTGTAGCTGATCTCAGATTGCTCTTACTGCAATGCTATTTTCTCCCTAATGCTAACTGAGGTCGCAACATGTCGTCTTTGTGTAATTTAAACGAATTGGGGCAATTTTGAAGCATACACTTATAGATC
>NW_023644608.1:0-8567 GCF_015228065.2 Penaeus monodon | reverse complement strand
TAATAACGGGAAAATAATTAAGTTTTTAATTTTTTAATTTTTTTTTAAAATTTTAAAAAAATTTTATTATAAAATTTTTTCGTTTATTAAAAAATTGTTAAAAAATTTTATTGTTATTATTTTAATTTTTCCCCTAATTGTGTGGTTATAGTATTATTGCAAAAATATACTTAACCAAATTGCAAATAATGATAACATTAGCAATAATTAGAAATGATATATGATTAAGATGATATATGATGATAATGATGAATGATGATGAAATATATAATGTATAATAATAAATGATATATATATAATTGTATTATATATATTAAAAGTATAGAAAAAATTCCCAAATCAAAAGGGCAAAAATCTAAGCAATATAGCCTTTATGATACTCCAAAATGCGTTTTTTTTTTGGTGATTGAATATAGCGTAATAATGATAATAATTAGATAAATGTATTAATCATAAAAAAATGGTTGATAAATGAGAAAAAAGAAATTTGTAACTTTTAAATATTAAATAAAAATATCTACAATATAGCTTTTAGATTATTATTTATTATTATTATTTTAATTATTATTGTATTATAGAATTATTTAATATATATAATTACGAATTGTATAATTCATACAAAATATTATATGAAAAATAAATTTAAATAATAATATATAAAATAATAATATATTCTAGTGGTATAATAGTTATTAGTATTATTATTGTTATTATTATCATATTTTTATTTGTACTGTAGATAATTGCAAAAAATAATAATTATAAAGTAATAAAGTACAGTAATAACGATACTTTAAGAATAATGCTATAAATTATTATATAAAACGTTATTATTGTTATTATTATTGTTATCTATTATATTGTTGTGGTTATTAGTATTATTGCAAAAATATATACTATAACTCCAATAATGCAATAATATGATAACAATTGCAAAATGATGATAATAAATTGCAATAATGATGATAATGATGAGATAATGATGATAATGATGATAATGTATGATGGATAACGATAATAATGATGTAACATGATAACGATGAATGATAATAAGAGGAATTGTATCCATATCTAATATAAAAAGTATAAGAAAAACATTCCAAAAGTCGAAAAAAAAGCGGCAAAATCTAGCCCGAAATATAGCTTTTGAGAGATTACTCCACCCCTCTCAAATGACGTTTTTCGATTTCTTGGTGATTTCGGCAATTATTGGGTAATAATGATAAATAATACCAAGAATTGTATTAATCATACAATTAATGTGATAATAAAAAGTTGAGATAAAGAGAATTTGGGTACATTTGAAATTATTAAAATTATATCTTAATTATCATTATTATGTATTTATTATTATTAATTATTATTATTATTATTATATATATATATTGATTATTATATTATTATTATTAATTATTACTATTATCTTAATTATTAGTATTATTGACCAAAAAATCTATTATATCTGAATAATAACAATAATAATAATAAGTATAAGTATAATAATAATAATGCTGTGGGTTATAATATTGTTATTAGTATTATTATGGTTATTATTATAATTATTATTATTTAATGGTAGTATAATTGCAAAAAATTAATTATATAACAGTAATCATTACAGCTAATAACGCTACTAATTAAGATAATGCTATAAATAATTAATTTCTAAAAATCGTTATTATTGTTATTATTATTGTTGATTATATATTATTGTTGTGGTTATTAGTATTATTGCAAAAAATATTATACTATAACTCAATAATTGCAATAAAATGATAACAATTGCAATAATGTATGATAATAATTGCCAATAAGTGATAATGATTGATGATAATGATTGATAATGATGATGATGATGATGATAACGATATATATGATGATAATCATGATAACGATGATGATAAATAAGAGGAATTGTGTCCATAATAAATAAAAAAGGTTTATAAGAAAAAACATTCCCAAAAGTCGAAAAAAGCGGCAAAATCTAGCGAAAATATAGCCTTTGAGGAGTATACTCCAAAATGACGTTTTTTTCGATTTCTTTGGTGATTTCGCAATGTATTAGGGGTAATAATGATAATAATTACCAGAATTGTGTATCATAAACAATAATGATGATAAAAGTGAGAATAAAGAGAATTTTGGTAACATTTTGAATATTATAAACTTATTTATTATTATTATCATATTATTATTATTATTTATTAGTATTATTATCATTCTTATTATTATTATTATTATTATTATTATTATTATTATTTATATATTATTATTACTATTATCTTAATTATTAGTATTATTGCCAAAAAATCTATATATCGTATATAATAACATATAATAATAAGTATAAGTATAATAATAATAATGCTAGTGGGTATTAATATTGTTAATTAGTATTAGTTTATGTTATGATTATCATATTATTATTTGTATGGTAGTATAATTGAAAAAATAATTATTATAAACAGTAATAATTACAGTAAAAACGACCCACTAATTAAGATAATGCTATAAATAATTAATTATAAAATCGTTATTATGTGATATTATTGTTATTACTATTATATTATTGTTGTGGTATTAGTATTATTGCAAAAATATTACTATAAACTCCAATAATTGCAATAATAATGATAAACAATTGCAATAATGATGAATAATAATTGCTAATAAATGATGATAATTGATGATGATATATGATGATAATGATGATAATGAGATGAACCGATAATAATGATGATAATCATGATAACGATGATGATATAAGAGGAATTGTGTCCATATATAATATAAAAAAGGTATAAGAAAAACATTCCCAAAAGCGGAAAAAAGCGGCAAAATCTAGCGAAAATATAGCCCACTTTTGAGTATACTCCAAAAATGAGTTTTTTCATGTCTTAGGTGATTTCGGCAATTATTTAGGGAGTACGATAATAATTACCCGGAATTGTAAATCATAACAATAATGATGATAAAGGGAGAATGTAATGAGAATTGTGGTAACCCCATTTGGAATATTATTAAAATTATATTATTATTAATCATAGTATTATTTTATTATTATTAGTATATTATATTTATTATTTATTCTATTATTATATTATTATTAATTATTATTATTATTATTACTATAGTATCTTAGTATTAGTATTATTGCCAAAAAATCTATATATCTGTAATAAAAAATACTAATAATAAGTATAAGTATAATAAAATAATGCTAGGGTTAAATATGTATAGTAGTATTATTGTTATTTATTATCATTATTTTATTTGTACTGGTAGATAAATTGCAAAAAATAAATTATTATAACAGTAATAATTACAGTAATAACGATTACTAATTAAGTAAGCTATAAATAATTATTATTAAAAAATCGTTTATTTATTGTTATATATTGTTATACTATTATGATGTTGTGGTTATTAGATTATTGCAAAAAAATATATACTATACCTCCAATATTGCCATAATAATGATAACCAAATTGCAATAATGATGATAATAATTGCAAAATGATGTAATGATATGATAAATGATGATAATGATGATAATGATGAGATAACGATAATAATGATGATAATCATGATAAGATGGATGATTAATAAGGAGGAATTGTGTCCATAATAATATAAAAAACGGTTATAAGAAAAACATCCCAAAAGTCGAAAAAGCAGCAAAATTCTAGCGAAATATAAGCCTTTTTGAGAGATAATACAAAATGACGTTCTTTCGATTTCTTTGGTGATTTCGGCAATATTAGGGTAATAATGATAATAAATACCAGAATTGTATAATCATAAAAATAATGATGATAAAAGTGAGAATAAAGAGAATTTTTGGTAACATTGAAGATAGTAAAAATTATTATTATTACATCATTATTACTCTTATTATATTATATTATTATTATGTTATTATATTATTCTATTAATATTATTAATTAATTATTATTAATTATTATTACTATTATCTAATATTAGTATATTGCCAAAAATCTATTATCATCTGTAATAATAACAATAATAATAATAAGTGCATAAGTCTAATAATAAAATGCTATGGTTATAATATTGTTATTAGTAGTATATTGTTATTATTACATTATTATATTTGTTACTGGTAGTATAATTGCAAAAAAAATTATTATAACAGTACTAATTACAAAAACGATACTAATTAAGATAAGGCTATAAATTTAATTATTATTAAATCGTTTATTATGTTATTATTATTGTTATTACAATTATTATTGTTGTGTTATTAAGTATATTGCAAAAATATATTATAAACTCCAATAATTGCAATAATAATGAAACAATTGCCAATAATTGAGATAATAATTGCAATAATGGATGCATAATGAGATGATAATGATGATAATGATGATTAATGATGATGATAACGATAATAATGATGATAATCATGAAAACGATGATGATAATTAAGAGGAATTGTGGCCATATATACTATACAAAAAAAGGTTAAGAGAAAAAACATTACCAAAAGTCGAAAAAAGCGGCAAAAAATATAGCGAAATATTAAAGCTTTGAGAGTATACTCCAAATGGACGTTTTTCGAATTTTCTTGGTTGATTTCGGCAATTATTAGGGTAATAATGATAATTAATTACCAGGAATGGTTATAATCATAACAATTAATGATGATAAAAGTGAGAATAAAGAGAATTTGGTAACATTTGAATATTAATTAAAATTATATTATTTATATCATTATTCTATTATTATATTAGTAGTATTTTATTGATTTATTATATTATTATTATACTTATATGACATTTATCTTAATTATTTAGATTATTGCAAAAAATCTATAAATCTGTAAAATAACAATAAATAATAAGTATAAGTATAATAATAATAATGCTCGTTGTAATAATATGGTATTAGTAATTATTTTGTTATTTTATCATTATTAATTTGTATGGTAGTATAATTGCCAAAAAATAATTTATTAAACAGTTTAATAATTACAGTAATAACGAATACTAATAAGATAATGCATAAATAATTATTATTTTAAAAATCGTTATTATGTTAGGATTATTGTTATTACTATAATAGTGTTGTGGTTATTAGTATTATTGCAAAAATATATACTATAACTCCAAATTAATTGCAATAATAATGATAAAACAATTGCAATAATGATGATAATAAATGGAAAATAATGATGATCAATGATGATGATAATATGATAATGATGGATAATGATGATGCTAACGATACTTAATATTGATAATCATTGATACGAGGCGATAATAAAGAGGAATTGTGTCCATAATAATATAAAAAAAGGTATAGAAAAAAACATTCCCAAAAGTCGGAAAGCGGGCAAAATCTAAGCGAAATATAGCCTTTTGAGAGTTATACTCCAAAAGACGTTTTTCGATTTCTTTGGTGATTTCGGCAATATTAGGGTAATAATGATAATAATTACCAGAATTGTATTAATTCATAACCAATAATGATGATAAAAGTGAGAAATAAAGAGAATTTTGGTACCATTTGAATATATTAAAATTATTATTATATTATCATTATTATTATATAGGTTATTATTATTATTATTATTATTATATATTATTATGAACTATTATTATTAATTATATTACTATTATCTAATTAATAGTAGTTATTTGCCAAAAAAAATCTTATTATATCTGTAATTAATAAACAAAATAAAATAAGGATAAGTATAATAATAATTAAATGCTAGTGGTTATAATGATTGTATTAGTATTATTATTGGGATTATTATCATTATTATTATTTGTACTGGTAGTATAATTGCTAAAAATCATATTAATAACAGTAAAATTACAGTAATAACGATACTAAGTAAGATAATGCTTATAAATCATTATTTATAAAATCGTCTTTATTGTTATTATATTGCTAGTTACTATTAGTTATGTTGGGTTATTAGTATCATTGCAAAAATATATACCATAACTCCAATAATTGCAATAATAATGATAACACTTGCACAATGATGATAATAATGCAATAATGATGATAATGATGATGATAAGATGATAATGATGATAATGATGATGATAACGATATAATGAATGATAAAACATGATAACGATGATGATAATAAGAGAATGTGTCCATATATAATATAAAAAAGGTTTATAAGAAAACATTCCCCAAAAGTTCGAAAAGCGGCAAAATCTAGCGAAATAGAGCCTTTTGAGAGTATACTCGCCAAAATGACGGTTTTTTCGATTTTCTTTGGTGATTTGGCAATTATTATAAGGGTAATAATGATCAATAATTACCAGCATGTATTTAATCATAAACAAGAATGATGATAAAAGTGAGAAGAAAGAGAATTTGGTAACATTTTGAATATTATTGTAAAATATTATTATTGCTTTATCAGTTTATTATTAGGAGTAATTAGTATTATTATTATCTATGATATTATTATTAGGTATTATATTATATTATTATTAATTATTATTATTATCTTAATTATTAGTATTATTGCCAAAATTCTATTATATCTGTAATAATAACAATAATAATAATAAGTATAAGAATAAAATAAATGCTAGTGGTTATATATTGTTATTAGTTATATTATGTTTCCTATCATTATGATTATTTGTCCTGGTAGTATAAATTGCAAAAAATAATTATTATAACAGTAATAATAAGTTAAAACGATTACTAATAAGATAATGCTATAAATAATTATATAAAAATCGTTATTTATTGTTATCTATTATGTTATTACTTTAGATTGTGTGTGGTTATTAGTATTATGCAAAAATATATACCTATAAACTCCAATAATTCAATAATAATGATAACAATTGCAAAATGAGATAATAATTGCAATAATGATGTAATTATGTGATAATGATGATAATGGATGATAATGATGATGATAACGATAATAATGAGGATAATCATGATAACGATGATGATAATAAGAGGAATGTGGGTCCATATATAATATAAAAAAAGGTTTATAGAAAAACATTCCCAAAAAGTCGGCAAAAGCTCGGCAAAATCTAGCGAAATATAGCCTTTTGAGAGTATACTCCAAAATGGACGTTTTTTTTTTCGATTTCTTTGTGATTTCGCAAGTATCTAGGGTAATAATGATAATAATTAACCAGAATGTATTAAATATAACAATATGATGATAAAAGTGAGAATAAGA
Organism: Penaeus monodon; assembly: GCF_015228065.2. NCBI lineage: Eukaryota > Metazoa > Arthropoda > Malacostraca > Decapoda > Penaeidae > Penaeus > Penaeus monodon. The sequence continues at coordinate 1,366 of NW_023644608.1, read as the reverse complement.
GGAATTTTGGTAACATTTGAAAAAAAATCTTATTAAAAATTATTATTATTATTATTCATTATTATTATTATTTTTATTATTATTATTATTCTATATTTATTATTATTATTATTATTATTATATTAATTAATTATCTAATTATTAGTATTTTATTGCCAAAAAATCTATTATATCTGTAATAATAACAATAATAATAATAAGTATAAGTATAATAATAATAATGCTAGTGGTTATAATATTGTTATTAGTATTATTATTGTTATATTATTATTATTATTTGTACTGGTAGTATAATTGCAAAAATAATTATTATAACAGTAATAATTACAGTAATAACGATTCTAATTAAGATAATGTATAAAATAATTATTATAAAATCGTTATTATTGTTATTATTATTGTTATTACTATTATTATTGTTGTGGTTATTAGTATTATTGCAAAATATATACTATAACTCCAATAATTGCAATAATAATGATAACAATTGCAATAATGATGATAATAATTGCAATAATGATGATAATGATGATGATAATGATGATAATGATGATAATGATGATGATAACGATAATAATGATGATAATCATGATAACGATGATGATAATAAGAGGAATTGTGTCCCATATATAATATAAAAAAGGTATAGAAAACATTCCCAAAAGTCGAAAAAGCGGCAAAATCTAGCGAAATATAGCCTTTTGAGAGTATACTCCAAAATGACGTTTTTTTCGATTTCTTGGTGATTTCGGCAATATTAGGTAATTGTAATAATTTCCAAATTGTTTAATCATAACAATAATATAAAAAGGAAATAAAAAGGGAATTTTTTAATTTTAAAATTATTAAAAATTTTTTATTTTAAATTTTTATTATTTTTATTATTATTATTATTATTATTATATTATTAATTATTTTTTATTTTAATTTTTATTATTTTTATTTTCCAAAAAATCTATTAAATTTTAATAATAACAAAATAAAATAAGTATAAGATAATAAAAATAATGCTATGTTATAAAATTGTTATTAGTATTTTTTTTGTTTTATATCATTATTATTTTTTGTACGGTAGTATAATTGCAAAAAAATTATTAACGTAAAAATTACGTAATAAAAGATATAAATTTGATTAAAATAAATAATATTATAAAACGTTATTATTGTTATTATTATTTTTATTACTATTATTTTTTTTGGGTTTTTTTGTATTTTTCAAAAAAATTACATAACTCCCAAAATTGCAATAATAATGATAACAATTGCAATAAGATGATAATAATTGCAATTGATGATAATGATGATATAATGATGAAATGATGATAAATGATGATAAAGATAATAATGATGTAATCTGATAAGATGA
>NW_023644607.1:0-8569 GCF_015228065.2 Penaeus monodon | reverse complement strand
TGAAAAAAAAAAAAAAAAAAAAAAAATAGGGGGGTTTTTTTTGTTGAAGGGGGATTAAAAATATTTTTTTTTAAAAAAGAAAAAATTTATTTCAAAAAATTTTTCGTTTTTTAGATGATAAAAATTTACAAAATAAATCTAAAATATATTTTTTTTTTGGGGATTTTTTTTTTATGTAGAGAGAGAGAGAGAGAGAATTATATATATAATATATAAAAATATATATATTAATATATATATATATATAATATATATAATAATCTAATATATATTCTCTCCTTCTCTCTCTACATAAAAAATAAACCCACAAAAAAAAAAATATTTTTTGAGATTGTTTCGTAATTTTTATCATCTAACACGAGCAAAAAATCTTTTGTGAAAAAATTTCTTACGTTAATTTCTTTCCAAAAAAAGGAAATTTGTTCAACTCACGCAGTTTAACAACGTAAGGAAGGTTATTAAATATTTTCTTTCTTCTTTCCTTTTTTTTTTTTGTTTTTTTTTTTTTTTTTTTTTCTTTTTTTTCTTTTTTTTTTTTTTTCTCCCCAATTTTTTCTTTCTTCTTTTTTTTCTTCCTCCTTCCCTTACCTTTCCTCCCTCCCCTCTCCCCTTTCCCCTTTTCCCTTCTCCCCCCTTTCCCCCTTTCCTCCCCCCTCCTCTTCCTTTTCCTATCTCCTCCCTCCCCCTTCTCCTTCCTCCCTTCCCCCCCTCCCTCCTCCCCCCCCACCCTTTCCCCCCTCCCTCCCCCCCTCCCTCCTCCTCCCCCCCCCCCCCTTCCCTCCTCCTTCCCCCCCCCCCTTTTTTTCCCCTCTCCTCCCCCCCCTTCCCCCCCTTCTCCCCCCCTTTCCCCCCCCCTTCCCCCCCCTTCGCCCGAAACTACTGCAGTAATTTTTTAAACCCCTTATTTGTCTTGAAAGTCTTTTAAATTTGCTTTTTAAATTTTTGTTTCCTTTTTCTTATCTCCGAGTTGTTCCGAGAGTTGGTCGATTTTGTTTTGTTTTGTTTTGTTTTAATATTAATTATAAGGGATATATTATAATATATAATAAAATATTAATAATTTTTTTTTTTTTTTTTTTTTTTTTTTTTTTTTATTCGTCTTCGGATTTTGATGTTTTTTCTATTCAAAATTTGGTTTTGTGGGGTTTGGGTTTGTTAACAATATATTATAAATACTACAACATACATGCACCAACACACACACACACCACACACACACACACACACCACACACACACACACACACAATAGTATATATCTTTTTTTTTATCCTATTTTTATTTTTTTAATATTTCTAATTTCCAGGGATAAAAATTTTTTTAATGATTTTTTCCCCAATTATTCCCACGTTCTTTTGGTAATATATTATAATAATTAAAAAAGAGAAATCAAAAAAAAATTTTTTTGATTACCATTTTTTAAAAAAAATCCTTCCCACCTTTTATTCCCCAATCTTTCTTTTTTTTTCCCTCCTTTCCCCTTTTTCCCTCTTTCGTAAATTTTTCATTTTAGAGTAAGTCGAACCCCTTTTTTCCGTCAAAAGTTTTTTAATAGCACCTTCCATGGAAAATCTCAAAAGGAACATGTTAGATTTTTTTTTTTTTTTATTATTTTTTTTTCTTTTTTGTATTTTTTTAAAAGGAAAAAGGAAACAAAGAAAAATAAAAAAATGTATTTAGTTTCTTTTTGGTCTTCTCGCGAAAATTCTCTTTTACATTGGGTTTTCCTATCCCCAAACAGCACCCCCCCACCCCCCCCCCATCCCATCTCCAAGCTCAAAGAATTTTCCCATAATATATTCGACGCGCCCCCCCCCTTTCCCCCCCCTTTTTTTCTCTGCACCCAAAAAAAGTAAATAAAAAATTCCCCCCCCTTGCCAGCCCATCGTCCCCCCTCCCCTACCCCTCCCCTTTTATCCAAACTCCCCCCCCTTCCCTTTTACCGAAACCCCCAACTACCCCCCTTTTTATCAACCCCTCCCTTTCCCCCCCTTTACCCCCCCCCTTTAACCCCCCCTTTCACCTCCCCCCTCCCCAAAATCCCAACCCCCTTATCTCCCCCCCCTTTACTTCTTCCCCATCCTCCCCCCCCTTCCCCAAACCCCCTTTCCCCCCCCCTTACCTCCCCCATTACTCGAACCCCTTATTCCCTCCCCCCTTTCCCCCAACCCCCAAACTTCCCACCCCCTTTCCCCCAACCCCCTTACCTCCCCCCTTCCCTTACCCCAACCCCCTTCCCTTACCCCCCCCCCCCACGCACCTCGACGTAGAACATTCTCTCCAGCCTTCTGAAGATGAACAACCTTTGTGTGATATTATTACCCCGCGTGAAAAATGGACGCCGCCTTCTAGCCTTTCTATGGCAGCTCAGAAGCATTATCATTATCATTATTTTTGATTGTTGGGCATCATTATTATCATTATTTTATTTTTTTCTTTATTTTTATTTATTATTTTATTATTTTTATTTATTATTTTATTTTTGTTTTTTTGTATTATTTCATATCATTTTTATTATTGTCATTATTTATTATCATTTTATTATATTATTACTATTATTGTATTATTACATTTTATTTTATATATTGTTATTGGGGGGGGTTTTGTTTTTGTTTTTTTTATTTTTATATTATTATTAAAATTTATTATCATATCTTATCTTTATCATATCATATCATTATTATTATTTTATTGTTGTTGTTGTTATTTTTATTTTATTGTCATTTTATCATTATTATTATTGTTATCTCATCATCATCATTATTATCTCATTATTTTTGTTTTTCATTATAATTTTTTTCCATTATTATTTTACTATTTTTATTATTATTTTATTTTATTATTTTATTATTATTATTATATTATTTTTTTATTATCATTATTTTTTATTATTATATGATTTTTATTTTTTCATCCCCATTTTTTTTTTTTTGTTATTTTTAATAATACTTTTTTATCATCATCATCATCACATCACCACCCACCATCATACATCACATCATCATCTCATCATTTTTTATACATTACTTTACTTATCATCTACCATTTCATTATATCTTTAACCTTTAGTTTTCATATTTTCTTTTCTTTTTAATTAAATCCCCCTTGACCTTGAAGGGGGGGGGGGGGGGGGAGTCCTTTGGGCAAGCCCTCGCGATCGAATGAATTTGATTTAAAAGTTGATACGGTATGGCGATTAAGTAGGGCTAAAAGGGAGAGGAAAAAAAAAAAGGGAAAGGAAAAAGGAATGGAAGAAGAGAAAAAAGAGAAGAGAAAAAGAGAAAAAAGAAGAGAAAAAAGAAAAGAAAAGAAAAAAAAAGAAAAAAAAAAGAAAAAAAAAGGGGAAGGGGAAAAAGGAAGGGAAGGGAAGGAAGGGGAAAGGGGAAAAGAGAAGAGAAGAGAAGAGAAGAAAAGAAAAGAGAAGATTAAGAAAAAAGAAAATAAAAATAAAAGAAAAAAAGAAAAGAAAAAAAAAGGAATAAAAAAAAAAAAATAGAAGGATGTATCATTAATAGGAAAAAATTCCCCTTTCCGCTTTGGGTAAAGTTGGTTTTGAAGTCAATTTTCTCTTGGGATTAATTGGGTTTAAAAATGATGGGGATGGCAGGAGAATGAGAAAAAAGAGGTTAGGAAACGGGTATTTTTTTGGTAAATTTAAATTTTTCTTAAGGGGTTTTTACAGGATGGGGTAAAGATAGTGAGGGGATAGTGATAAAAAAAAATGATTAGTTAGCAAAAACAAAAAAAAATGCAATAACAAACAACTTAACAAAGACAAAGCAACTTTATTAACAAAACCCCATCAGTAAGAACAACACAAAGTAAAATTAATTAAATAAAAATCGTAATCAAGGTCTACTTGGCCGGCGAAATCACGTAGTTTATGGTTTTCAAAATTTTTTTACGTTATAGCAAAGAATTAAAAAAGGAGAAAAGGGAGGGTTAGCAATTTTCCGAGACGAAAATATAAAAAAAATGTTCATAAAAAAAGGAAAAGCTTGTCTCTCTCTTTATATAAATTCCCATTGTTTTATGGGGTGGGTTTTTGCTTTTGAATATGCATTGATGGGTATAAAATATAAAATGCTGTTTTTGATATCGAGATGAATTATGATTTTGGGGAGGATTATTAGTAGTTTTAATGTGTAGTGAAAAAAAAGTAAATTAGATTTCTTTGTTTCATGAAAAGAAAAAATTAGGGTACAGAAATTTAATTTTAGCAATGTTTATTACACATCTCTTTGTTTATGCTTGTGGTTGTAAGTTTTCCTTTTTTTTTTTTATCTTTTTTTTGAATAGATTTTGGGAGTTTAAATTTTATGCAGAAAACGAAAGTTTAAAATATTTCTCACCGAAACTAGTTTTCAGTATCAATTTGTTTATTAAACTACGTAGTATATCGGTAGTTCCTTTTTAAAAACATAGTTACAGAATAAACCCCCTCTCTCTCTCTCTTCCCACTCTCTCTCTCTCTCTCTCTCTCTCTTCTATAATTATATAAATTTTATATATATAAATTTTATATAAAATCACCGAAAAAAATAATAAACAAAAAAAAAACAAACACCCAAACGAAAAAAATCTTTTTTTTCACAATTTTAAACATCCTCGCTTTTTAACGGTGGCAAGAGAAGGGAAACGTGCAACAAGATTAATAATCGACATCTTGAAATTTCCTCTTCTTGTTTGGGGGACAGAAAAAAGGAAAAGGGCGCATTTTTTTTTTATTTCCCCCTTTTTTTCTTATCTTCAAAAAGTTTTATCTTTTATTGTTATTATATCAATTTGTTTACTTTTTAATCTATTTTTTCTAAAAAAAATTTTTAAAATCTACTCCAAATTTTTTTTTTTTTTTTTTTTTTTAATCCCCTTCTTTCTTCCTTTTAAAATTTTTCCTCTTAGTACAAAGAAAAAAAAGAGGAAGTGTGAAAAAAAAAAAGCAAAAAAAAAAAAAAGGAAAAAAAGGACAAAGGGAAAAAAAAAAGAAAAAGAAGGAAAGGAAAGAAAAGAAAAAAAGAAAAAGAAAAAGAAAGAAATAAAAGAAAAAAAAAAAAAGAAAAAAAAAAGAAAAAAAAAAAAAAAAAAAAAAAACAGAAAAAAAAAAAAAAAAAAAAGGGGGGAAAAGGGAAATGGAAAAGAAAAAAAAGGATATTTACAGTTACCGGTTTGTCTTTATTAAATCGCGCCCCTTGAATAGTCCTGACAGAACACAGGGTGTTGCATTTGTATCGTAGCTTCTGTTGTAATTTGTTCTTTTTTTTGTTTTTAAAGAAGCGAGGAAAGAGGAAGAAAGAATGGGAGGAAAGGGGGGGAGGAGGGGCAAGGAGAAGGGGAAAGAGGAAGGGAGAAAGGGGGGGAAATGGAAAGGGAAAAGGGAAGGGGGGGGAGGGGAGAACGAGAAAGAGAATGAGGGGATGAAAGAAAAAAAGATGGAAAAAAAGGGGAAAGAGAGAGATAAAGATAAAGAGAAAAAGAAAAAAGAAAAGAAAAGAGAAAAAAGGGGTTATTTACTTTTTTCGTCGCTGTTTTACTGTTTGTCTCTTTGTCGTTTGTTTTTTACATTTGTTGCTTCGGTTTGTTTTTGTCGTCAAGAGCAAAACAAGAAGGCAAAAACCCCCCAAAAAATCTTCTTTCGGGGCAAGAAAGGAATAAATCTGAGATTCTTCGTTACGCTCTGTTTGATTTCAATTTTTTTTCTGTCTACAAACTTTCATGATTTTTAAAATAATGATAATAAATAATATATAATAATAATAATGAAAATAATAATTTTATTTTATTTTATATTATTATTATTATTTTTATTTTTAATTATTATATTAATTTTTTATTAACACTACACTATCACTACACTACTACTATATTATTTTCCTTAATTAAATTTTCATTATCATTATTTTTGAATTGATATTTTCATAATACAATCATAATCATAATCTAATCATATCATAATTTTCATTATATTATATTATCATTTTCATATCATTCATTTTTTAAATTTAAATTTTTAATCTTTAACTTTAAACTTTAATCTTAATCATTATTATTATTGTTTTTGTTATTTTATTATTTTTATTTTTTTAAAAAGAGCAAGGGGTATATGACCCCTTTAAAAAAAACGTTTCTTACGTAATTGAAAGCAGATTTTTCTTTTATTAATTTTAAATTTTGACATATTAACAATATAGTTAGATAGCAGTGTTCGTTTTAATAATGATAAGATGAAACTTTACCCTAGATTATGTTTATAATAACAGTGGAAAAATGTTGTGATGAAATAACAATAATATGAAAAGGATTATAGGGGTTGATAGTGTGGTGATAGTGATAGTGATATGTAGGTAGTGATAGTGATATGATGTGGTGAAGTGATAGGATAGAGATAGTGATAAGATTAAGCCCTAAAACCATCTGGGATAACAAAGCAGTATGGAAAAATACAGTAATAAAGACAGGTTAATGATAGTGATGATAATAATGGTAATAATGATAGTCATACGCTGTTAATGACTACAAGAATGAAACAGCAAAAATCAGAGTAATTATGATAATATCAGAGACATATAACAACAAGCAACTACAACTACAAAATATAACAACTACATCTATAAATACAGCAACTACAATACTATAACAACTACATCTATAACTACTATAACAACTACAAAATAATCTAAACTAAAACCCTACTATAACAACTAAACTACTACAATATAACAACTAGAACAACAACTAAACAGTTAGAAGTTAAAAGTACAGGAAATATCCATTTTGTTACGTTGCTGAGTTTTACCCACACGTGTTATGTATTTTTCAACTTTACATACCTTTTTGCATGTTGCATTGCGTTCTTTTTCTTTCATGCATCATTGTTCTTTCTTTATTTAATATGTATTTCCGTATAATTTTCTTTGTGTTTTCCTTTTGTTTATTTTATGCTTCATTCACTTTTATCTTATTCTCCTTTTCATTTTCTTTGTTTTACTTCATTACCAAATTTTCTTGATTTTTCTGTGCACATTTATCAGCTTTTTTTTCGAATTCATTTATCAGTCTTTCTTTATTTTTTCATTATTTTGATGCCCCTATATATCTATGATTAACTTTTTTTTATTGTTTATAATTTATCTATTTTATCTATCTTAATTTGGCAAGAATGCAAAGGCAATGAAGATAACAGGGTGATGCGTGAAGATAAAATGTTAATTGAGAATATTTGAAAAATTTTAAATTTTTATTTATAACCAAAAATTATAAAACCCAAAAAAACATAACACCGTTTTATTCGCAAGTTAGTCTTTTGTGGTGATGATCATATAATAATGGGCACATTAGTTCTTGCAATAATTAATGACTGACTCTTTTGTAATAATGATTTTTGATAGTTGATAGGTCCGTGTTGGAAATAATTGGAAAATTTGACAGGTCCTGATGGTAATTTTGGATAATTATGGTACGTGATGGCACTTATGGGACAATTGTTAGGTACGTGATGGCAATTTCTGGATAACTGCCGGTCTGTGATGGTTTTAATTACTCGATAATTGATGAGTTGTGATGAAATTTACTTAATAATTGAAAGTTTGCTTAAAGGGAAAATGCAGAGATGCTGTGAACAAAGAGGACGATGTCTACACCGTGGTAGAAAAGAAGAAGAAGAAGAGAAAGAAAGAAAGGGCAAAGAAAAAGAAAGAAAGAAGATAAGAAAAAAGAAAAATAAACGAAACGAAGGAAGATGCGAAATGGAACGAAAAGAAAAGAATGTAAAAAAAACAAATAGAGAGAATCGGAAGAAACCAAGAATGAACGAATTAAAGAAAGAATGATGAAAGAGAGAAAGAAACGAAATAAAAAAGGGGGTGGGCGAAAGAAAAAGAAAAAGAAACAAAAGGAGAAAAAAAACGAAACAAAACGAAAAGAAAAGAAAACAAACAAACGACCCAAAAAAGAAATAAAAAAACGGAAAATACGAAAAAGAGAGAGAATAAAAAAATTTGATTATAATTACCTATGCACAAGGAATCCCCACCCCCCTCACCTTACTCCCTCCCCACCCCTCATAACCTTTTAAAAAGCCTCTTCGTCAATTTCCTTGAATTCTAAAATTCTCGAAAATACCATTTCACGTGAAAGGGAATTAAAGAGAGAGAGAGAGGAGAAAGAAGAGAGAAAGTGGTACAAGTAAGAGATAAAAAGAAGAAACGAGAGTAAAAAAAAAAAAAATAATGATAAAATAAAAACACGAGAAAAGGAAAAAAAAAAACATGATAATAAAAAGATCAGAGAGTGAAAAAAGGTACAAAAAAAAAAAAAAAAAACGAATTAAGTTCACGAGAGTGGAAAAAAAACATACGAGAAAAAAAAAACGGAAAAGGAAAAAGAAAAAATGGTAAAAAAAAAAAGAAGAAGAAAAAAAAAGGGATCCGAACGTAAAAAAAAAAAAAGAAAAGAAAAAAGGGAAATCGAAAAAATTTACTTCGCTTCGCCGTGCTCAGGAAAGCTGGATATTCTTCTTGGCAAGAAGAAGATCTCAAGCATATTTCTGTCACTTTTTGTTCAGTTTAGAATTC
>NW_023644606.1:0-8569 GCF_015228065.2 Penaeus monodon | reverse complement strand
AAAAAAAGGGAATTTTTGAAATGTATAAACTTTAAATATTTTTTTTACAGCTACCACACTGCGAACACTGCATCCATCTGCGAAGTCACTCTCATGCGAAATTTGCTGGGGCAATGATATAAATTGCAGATATATTTTGGGGAATCTCTGCCATGAGTCCCTATCACTCAATGGAATGAGTCTGGTAATCTAAGTTTTGTGGCCCCGTGAATTTTGCTTTTTCCGAAGATTCTATTGACAGGATATAAAAGGGTATGAATGAAATGAATATCTTCAAAATATAAGAGCGTTTTTGATGGTCTCAAATGTCTTCTCCGACATGCTCTTGTGCATGGGCTGAAAAAACCTGGATGGGGGAAAAATGGCTCTAAATGGGGGAACCCCACCCCCATCAAAGAGGGTAAAAACATCTCATCAGGTTTTCCACTAGGTTTTGAAAACAGTCGATGCTGCAGCATAGAAAAGCCTCCGATGTTGCCAGCAAAAAAAAAAAGGACTGCATCTCTTACATATTAGGGGTTGTTAAAAAAAATAAAGCAATAAATAACTAAAAAAAAATTAAAAATGGAAAGGAGATGTACAACAAACTACTGGCCATGCATTCCAAATCCACCCAGCTTGAAGGGTGTTCCCGAGTAAAAATTTTTTTTTCTTGGCCATGATATTCTTTTTCATATAGCACTTTGATTTATAGTTTTAAAAGAATTTACTTGATTTTTCTTCCCCACAGGCATCTAGGGTGTTCCTTCTGGTTTTGTCTCTGGGGGATTACATTGAGGGTGCACGGGTCCAGAGATTGGTTAGCTTGAAAACCTCATTTCTTGATTTTTCAGCTTTGATAGCCCCTAAAGGGAAAAGCATAAAAATTAAGAAGGGTTTTAAAAGTCTCCATTCTAATATAGCTATGTAGGGGCCCTTGCTATATCATCCTAAAAAAAATATTCTTACGATCATAAAGCTTTTTTTATTCTGAGCTTTGAAAAAAAACAAATACCAACCTTGCGATCAAATACTAATACTTTTTTTTTGTAAATTTATGTATGGCAAGACGAAACATTGCAAAACACATGGGGATGTAAAAAGTATTTGTGTTCACTTTGATACTGATTAGAACGTGGGTTTGAAAGCTACAAATATACCCGGGGGACGTGTGGCGTGTTATACTAGATGGCAAATGTTATCCCCCTCTGATTTTTTTTCTGACTGCGGGGCCATTTTTTAGTAAAATTGTATTGCGACGAGTTTCCTTTTGAAAACACAATCTATGGGGTCCATAACACAATGAATTGATGCTGGTAAACCTTTGTGCCCAACCAACCCTGGGGCCCCAAAGGCCGAGTGTGGAGGTCTCATTGCCATCACCGACTTAAACAGTACATTTTAGGTAAGACTTGTTTGATGCCTTGCCACCTGTTCAATTTTTTGGGCTTTATGACGGCCCCTTCATCATCCAGATTTGGTTGAAATGCTCATCCCCTTTCGTTTTTTAACTTTTTAAATCGGACACAAACAAAGGGATTTTTGCAAGTAATGTTTGAAAAAAAAAAAACCAAAATTTAAGATTTTTCAAAGATTTTAGTTGTAAAAAGAAATTGGATGGCAGGGTTTAACATGAGATTCACACGTGTACACTTTGGGGGACAAATTTATTCCTTTTTTTTTAAAATGCCAGTCCCAAAACATCATTAAAAATACATTCCCAAAAATAGTGTATCCAAAATTTAAAGGTTTGACATTACACTCCTAAAAAAGTATTTTTTACTCCGGGAGAGATAAAACCGAAACATTGTTAAAAAATGATTCAAAAAGGGTTGGAAATTGGGGGGGGGTTTTTTTGGCTTATTAGAAAGGGAAAGACCTCTGGCCCCATCTGTGCATCAAATTTACCCTTTACCCCTGAGGGACTAAAAGGGAACTGAATAAAAAGCTCGATTTTTCAACCAACTGTTTTCTTTTTGGGGATCCAGTGACTCCAGCAACTCTCTCTCTCTCTCTCTTCCCCCTCCCCTCCCCCTCCCCTTTTTTTATATATTTATATATATTATATTTTATAAAATATATATAAAATATATATTTATTATTATTTTTTAATATATATATATTTTAAAATATAAAATAAGAGAGGAGAGGGGAAAAGAGGGGTGTAGTGAGTGAGTGAGTGAGTGGTGAATGATGAGTGAGTGAGTGAGAAGAGAGGAGAGAGAGGGGAAGAGAGAGAGAGAGAGAGAGAAGAGGAGAGAGAGAGAAGAGAGAGGAGAGAGAGAGAGGGGGGAAAGGGGGGGAAGAGAGAGAAAGGGGAGAGGATTTAAAAAAAACCCCTGTAAAAAATAAAAAAAAAATAGTGCTTTTCCCGCCTTCCTTCCCCCGATTCCCCTCTTCAGACGAAAAAAAACCGAAATTGTTTCCCTTTTGGTGTATTATTCGTCGAAAACAAACTCGGGGAAGTCTAAAAATGTACGATTTATTTTCATTTTTTTCTGGGTTTTGTTTTGTTTTTTTTATTTTAGTTACGGGGTTTACTGTTTTTTGGTTTAAATGTTTTTAAATATATTTTAACAACACACACCCACACCCCCCACACACCCCCCACACACCCCACACACAGCCACACACCCCACACACACCCACACCCCACCCCAACACACACATACACCACAAAAACACACCATACAAAACACACACACCCTTTTATTATAATTATATATAGTAAAAATATATATATATATATATATATGTATATATATTTTATATATATATATGTGTATATATATATATTATAACATAATATTATATATAATATTTTATCTATATATTATATTTTATTTTTATATCTATATAAAATCAAATTTTTTCTATCTATCTATCTATCTTATATTTGTGTATGTGTTTTTAAAATGTATATTTTTAAATATATATATATAATATATAAAATTATATATAATATATATATATATATATGTATGTATATATATATTTACACATGTTTTAATTTTAAATAAAAATATATATATATTTTATTATATAAAATATATTTTATAATTATGTACACATGTAAAAATGTATACATATATATATATATAATATATATATATATAATATATTATATAAAATATACAAATATATATACATATTTTGTATGTGTGTGTGTAACAAAATATATGACATATATATATTATATATTTTATATATATATATATTATAAAATATATATGTTATTATATTATACATTAAAAATTTTACTATATATATATATTTTATATATTTTATAAATTTTAAAATTATATATATTTTATTATATATGTACTATACTGTGTGTGTGGGGTGTGTGTGTGTGTGTGGGGGTTGTGTGTGGGGGTTGTGTGTTTTTAATGTGTGTGTGTGTTGTGGGTGTGGGGTTGTGTGTGTGTGGTGTGGGGTTGTGGTGTGTGGTGTGTGTGTTTTGTGTTGTGTGTGGGGGGTTGTTTTGCGTAATATGTGAAATTTTAAAAATATATATATAAAATATATTTATATTTTAATAAAATATATATAGGGTGTGTATGTGTGTGTGTGTGTGTGTGTGGGTGTGTGTGTGTTTTGTGTGTGCGCGCCAACATTTTGGGGCTCGGCGGTAACTTCCCCTCCGACATCTGGGGTTTTGATTTTCTGAAGATTAAAATGTCGTTTTCCCCTAAACCAAATGAGCTGGGGCTCGAGCGGGTCAAGCGCAGGCTTTTGAACTCGCTCAAACCCAACTAAATTATCGCCCCAGCCCCATAAAATATATTGTTTGTTTGTGTTTTGGTGTGTGTGTTTTTTTGTGTGTGGGGTGGGTGTGTGTGTGTGTGTATACATTACATACACACACACACCCCACACACACACACACACCCCCACACCAAACACACACATTTTAATATATATATAAATATAAAATAATATAATATTATATATATATATATAAAAATATGTGTGTGTGTGTGTGTGTGTGTGTGCGAAAAAGTGTTGTCGGGTTTTCCTTTATGTATATGTCCCTTATTATACATACATTTTTGTTGTTTGTGTGTGGGGTGTTTGTGTGTGTTGGGTGTTTTGTGTGTTTTGTGTGTGTGTGTGGTGTGTGTGTGGGGTTGTTTGTGTTTTTGGTGTGGTGTGTGTGTGTGTGTGCGGCGTGTGTCCCCTTGGTGCGTGTGTGTTTTGTGGGGTTGGTAAGTGTGCCATTCTTTTTTTCTTTTAAGGGTGGGTTTTCATGCTGGGGCCCCCTTTGGTCACAGCATGATATTTAAAATTGAAAGTTTTCATGTGAAATGCTTTTGGGGAGGGGAGTAGGGGTGGGGTCCCCAGTTCCTTTCCACGGGGGGGCCCGGTGCCCCCTTTTTTTTTTTTTGGGGAAATCATTCCTCTTTTTTAAACCCGGGGTTTGGGGAAACCAGAAACTGATTTTTGGGCGGGTTTGGGGCCCACCCTTGGCTAGGTAGGCAATCGGGGTGAATTTCCCTTTTCCCCAAAGGGAAAACACGCCCCGGGCCCGGGTTTACTCGAACCCCAAACCCTCAGATTGCCGTCGTGGAAAGTTTTGAGTCCGATGCTCTAACCCATTCGGGGGACCGCGGGGTTGCGATCATGGGCTTTCCCTGATTTTTTTTTTTGGGAATTTAGAGCGGTGGTTTGCCTTGCCTTCCCCCCGGTGTTTTTTTTTTCTTTTTTTTTTTTTTTTCGATCACCAAACCCCTAAAATTTCCCGGCAAATGACTTGGGGTGGTTTGGGCCCTCCAGTGGCTAGCAAAGGGAAACGAGGGAAGTTCCCCTTTCCGAAAGGGAAAACGCGCCGGCCGGGGACTTGAACCCCCGAAATCAGATTTAAACCCTCGTGACAGTCTTGAGTCCGACGCCTTAACCATTTTGGGCCACCGGCCCCCCCCAAGTTTGGCATATATATATATATATATATAATTTTTAAAAAAAAAATATATATATATTTTATATATATATTTTATATATAAATATATATATATTTTATATATTTTTTTTATGCATATTATATAAATACTGTTATATATGCCCTTGCATAAAATATATAAAGTATTTATATATATAATATATAAAATATTATATATATATTAAAATATATATATATACACACACATAAAACACAAAAAACACCCCACACACACACCACACACACATTTATATATAAAAATATAAATATATATTATATATAATATATGATATATATAAAAAATGTGTGTGTGGTTTGGTGTGTTTTGTGTGTGGGGGTTTTGTGTGTGGTTTTGTGTGGTGGGTGTGTGTTTTGGGGCTTATATAAAATATATATATATATATATATTATTATATATATATATTTTATATATATATATATGCAAACACACCCCAAAACATCCCTTTTATTTATGTGTAAAAATATAAATTTTTAGTGGAGCAAATATAACATCACTTATTAAACCCCTTTTTTCTTAAAATTTTTCCCCGAGAGACCTTAAATCCAAAAATGATTTAACTGAGGGGGTTTCGTGACTATCGAAACAGGTTTTCCAAAAGGGGAAAATTTTTTACTCCTTTTCTAGACTGGTAGGATGCTGGGGGGTGGGGTTTCGTTCTTCCGTACTATTACCTACGCACCAAGCCCGACGACCCCCCGTCAAAACCCCCAGCTGTCGGGTACTCCGTTTCCCCCTCGACCGTAGGGAGCCTGGGATTTTCCCCGCTCCCTTTTCCCGGGCTCCTTCACGTCCTTCCCACACCAGGTAGTGCTCGGGCAACGTTTCGTTGCGGCTTCTCGTTGCCCCCGACTTGGCCTCGGGGTTCGGGCATAGCCAGGTGGGCGGGGGAGAAACAGGTGGCGTGAGGTGAGGTTTTCCCTGGGCGGGGGGAAAGGGCGAGGGCGAAAGGGTTTAGTTGCCAGCGAAACCGGCAAGGGGGGGTGAGAGTGGGCCCCAGGAGGGCAAAGGGTTTCATGAGTCACTGCCACTGGGTTTGCTCGCTGGGTTGGGAAAAAAAGGGAAACGAAAAATGAAAAACCCGATTTTTAAATTAAATAGAATTTTTTATATAACAAGCATAAACATCACGTTTTAACAAAACCGCAAAAGTAAAACTGTTTTTAAACACTATAATGGCAAAAACCAATACTACAGGTTATAAAGATTATAAATGTGGATTAAAAATGAAAAAAAAATATCTAGATCAGATAGGCAAGTACATTACCTTACTAATAAAAAAATCCACAACATACAACGCCCGGTTGCCGGGAAAATGCTGCTGGTCGACTGCTGCAGGGGACATAAAAAGGGAAAGGGTTGAAAGGGGGGGCACACAAGGGGCAACGTATGGAGACTGGGAGTGAATGTAGCTGTATGTTCGTCTCCCCCGGTCATTTTTGGGGATCGGGGGTTTAAATTTTGGCAAAGTAAAAAAGATCCAAGGAGGCGACGGCAGACAAGAATGTCAGCATAAATTTCCCCCGACCGTCAATATCCTAAGATATATTGGTTTATTTTGTAAAGATGTGTTTTTTATTAATGCTAGATAAGATTAAAAACACTGCGTTTTTTTTAGTGCCGTAATAACCGTATCGTCTTTGGGTGTGCATTTAAATTTTTTCTTAAAAAAATGTATAGCAACCTACAAAATTTTGTAGAAAACTACAACATAGAATTTTGGGAAAACTTTCCCCCTACAATTAGTGTTTGGGCTCTAGACATGTTGGTTGGCAAGTTGATTATTTTTGGATGTGTAGAGTTGTTTTGGCTAAAGTAAAATCCGAAATACCAAGAAACCCGTTTTAGAACATTATAGTTCTTTATTTTGGATTTCCGCCCTTTTTGAATCGTTGTGAAAAAAACAAAAGTTTTGAATCGTTTGCTGAATAAAGCAAAGTTTTGAATCGTTGCTGAAAAAAAAAGTTTTGAATCGGTGAATAAAACAAATTTTTGAATTTTTGCGAAAAAAGAAAAATTTTTGAATCGTTGCTGAAAAAAGAAAAAGTTTGAATCGTTCTGAATAAAGACAAACGTTAAAAAAAAATGAGCATTTTTTTTTAACGTCAATATCATTGAAATGATTTTTACGTATTTAGCTGAGTGACAAAAGACAAGACTACAATTTTATTTTAAAAATTTTATCTTGAATGGGAAAATTATTGTCGGTATCAAATAAAGCCCCCAAATGAAACCTTTGTCCCTTTTCCCTTTGAACCAAAATGACAACAAACCATCTAACGAACTGTCGCTGAGTTACCTCTGTTTTTTACGAGGATAATTTATGGCGAAACACCTGAAAATTTTTCTAGCGCAGTCAGGTTTATTTTTTGGATATTTTAGAAAAGCAATACCTTCTGAAAATATATGATATTTCTGTGATGGCATTGTTTCCCAAAAAAAAAAAAATCAATGTAGAAATTTTGGGTTTAAATTCACTGTAATCATATCACTATATTATGATTCGTCAGTTTCAAAAAAATAAAATAAAAAGTAAATTTTGAAATTTTAACGCAGCATCCATGACAAACTTCTTAAAATGCAAAATTTTTGTAGAGAAAGTTTTAAAAATGGGAATTTTTTCAGAAAATACATTTGTTTTTTTTTAAATTGTTAACCTATTTTCACTGACTTTTCTGTTTTTCCTTTTTACTGTCTACCCATCTCTTGTGTTTCCATAGCCACGTAATGATTTATATTTTTAATAAGGGGCTATCAATCCGCCCAAAAGATGATGAAATTTTTACAATGGTGGGGGTTTTTTTTTCAGGGGGTATTGCAGTTCCCTATCCCCCCTAAACGAGGCGATAAACAAAAATCCGGCTCCAAAAATTTCCTAAAGAACTGTTCGATGTCAACAAAATTAGATGACGATACTAGGAGTAACGTAGAAATGGTGATTAAAAAAATGGATTAGCCCCCCGCGTTGGGGCTTTTACGATGTAAAAAAGACAACCGACAGCAGACATCCCCCTTTATAAAGAAGAAGAAGTGGAAAGCAAATGGACCTCTAGTATTTTAGTAATTAAACTAAAAAACTCTCCTCCCCTTGGTTTGCATTTCATATTTTAGTGTAAAAGTCACGATTACTAGCAAAAATGTTTTGAACAAAAATTTAAAGAAATTTCGCTAATCTTTAAAAAGAAAAGTGTTAGAACAAATAACACGAGCAAAAAAAAGCTCTTTTGAACCCCCTGGGATGGGGTAACACAATTAAAGTGGTATTTTTTTTACATCACACACACCTTTTCTTCCCCCCACTTTGCCTCAAGGGTGCGCCCCACGTAGGCCTCTGCGAAGGAAGCATGAGCCTCGAGTACAGACGAGGAAGGTGAAAAGGGGCATGAAAATGAGGAAAAGAGGAAACCCATACATCGCAGGGGGAAAAAGGAGACAACAGAAGTACACCGGACACTTACTTAAATTGACCACATTTCATCCGAATATGATGAAAGGGCCTCCCGTTTAAAAAGAACACGTAGGGAACTGCCCTAAAGTGGAAGATGGGTCTTACTCAGTTTTTTTTGGTTTTTTTTTCGCCCCCCAAAAACCTTAAAAAAAACCGGGGTTTTTCAAAAAAAATTTGTTTTAAA
>NW_023644605.1:7500-8570 GCF_015228065.2 Penaeus monodon | reverse complement strand
TCGCTTATATATCATAGATATTCCTTTTTACAAATTACACTTTTCCCTTTGCTGGTATAGCTTCTTTATACTGTTGATTCAAAAAAGTGCTGACCGGCCTTTGATTTAGTAGTTAGCGGGGACTGAGAGAGTTATTATCACTCGCAATATGATTTTTTTGGTCCTAGTAACGTTTGTCACGCCTCGGTCTATTTTGCCATAAAGGTAATATAGCAATTTCCAATTTTTCGTCACGTCTTAGTCCAGTGTTGCCATGAAAGGTCAATAACTAAGGGGAAATTACTGAAAAAAGTGATGAAATAATTTATACAATAAAAAAAAAAAACATATGTGAGCATCGGAGTTTAAAATGCAAATTAGGCCCGTACTCCAAGCCCCGGGGACGGTATTAGAAAGGCCTAAAATTTTTCATTGACAAATTTATTGACTGTCTTAGTTTTTGACTCTAAGATGGTCATAGAATTTGTCTTGACTTTTTTAAAGACTACCCTTTAGCTTTTTTGCTCTGACTCGACTTTTTGCAGAAGAACTAGTATTTATATTTAAAAAAGCCCTAAAAGAAAAATGTAATGTAATTTTGAATGAATCACGTTAAATAAATAGTATACAATGACTATAGGATATATTTATATGTTTTTTAGATCATATACTTTTGTTGGGTCGCGCTGAAGGACGAAATTATTTTTTTTGTTTGTTTTTTTTTTGTTTTTTTTAATTTATTTTTTTCTTTTCCACTCTTATTTTTTATTTTATTCTTATTTTTTCATTTTATTTTATTCTTTTATCTTGTTATTGTTAGGTCATTATTATTATTACATTATTTTTTTTTTTATTATTTACTAATTATTATTATCATTACTTTTATTTTATCATTATCACACATATCATCATCATACATCATCATCATCATCATCATCATCATATCACATCTCATCATCTCATCATTCATCATCATATCATACTCTATCATCATCATATATCACATCATCTCATCATCTTTAATCATTACATTATCATTATCTTACTTTACATTTTTATTTATTATTTTATTTTTTTATTATTATACTATC
>NW_023644604.1:5000-7500 GCF_015228065.2 Penaeus monodon | reverse complement strand
ATCTTGTATATTACATTATTGATATAAAATTCATCATATCTTATCATTATTATTACTAATTTTAGTGTGTTTTTTAGTAGTATGTTATTATTGTTGTTATTGTTTCTTATTATCATTATCATATCATTATCATTACTAATAATATAACTAGTAACTTTAGTATAGAAATAATAGTATTATTGTCATTATTGTTGTTATTGTCATTATAATTATTATCAGCATTATCATTGCTATTTTTCTTGTTAGTATTATTACCTTTTCGATAATTATAGCAATAGTGTTAAATATTATTATTGTTACCACTGTTATTGTTGGTGTTGTTGTTGTCATCAAAATTGCCATAATCTCATTGTTATTATTTTTTCCATCAAACTATTCAAAATTCAAGCATGTAATAGTTATCTTTCATTATTCACGAAAAAAATGACAGATTTCCAATGATTTTCCTTTTTTATGGTTGATCACGTGACCTTATTGGCTGTTGTCATGGTAACGCTGGTCGGACCCTGATTTTGCAATTTATTTAGATTTATTCATTTGGTTTATTACTCTGTCTTTTCTCTCGTTCAATATCTATCTATTCCATAAATGACCTGTTCCCTATTCTCGTTACTGATAAATAAATAAATAAATAAATATATATATATATCTTTTTTTTTTCAATGGTCTATATTATGCTTTCATCTATACCTAATTTCATTTCTCCTTTTATTATCATTTTATTTCATTCCTTTCACATTTCTTCCCATTACGTTCACCTTCTGCCTAAAAGCTACGTACAGTACATGCAAAGGACAGGACCGATGCGTCAGTCCCTTTTCCTGTGTCGCCGAATAGTGATAGAGAGAAAGGACGATAAAGGGGAAAATAAAAGGGATAAGCAAAAAAATATATATTAAGGGAAAAAGAGAGAAAGTAAAAAACGGGGGATATGCTATAAGGAGGTCGATTAAATACTGCAATGAGACCTATGCCTTTCATGGTGGGCGCGACGTTCGGGGAAAAAAGTAACTTAATGTGGAATGGACTTAAGAGTAAAAAAAAGGGCGCAACAGAAAGGAGAAGCGAGAGAGATGAGAGAGAGGAGAAAAGAGAGAGAGAGAGAGAGAGGGAAGAGAGAGGGGAGAGAGAAA
Organism: Penaeus monodon; assembly: GCF_015228065.2. NCBI lineage: Eukaryota > Metazoa > Arthropoda > Malacostraca > Decapoda > Penaeidae > Penaeus > Penaeus monodon. The sequence continues at coordinate 6,367 of NW_023644604.1, read as the reverse complement.
GAGAGAGAGAGAGAAGAGAAGAGAAGAGTGAGAGGAGGAGAGAGAGGGAGAGAAGGAGGAAGAGAGAAAGACAAGAAGAGAGATAGAAAAGAGAGAGAGAGAGAGAGAGAGAGGAAGAGAGAGAGAGGAAGAGAGCGAGAGAGAGAGAGCAGAGAGCAGAGAGAGAGAGAAAGAGAGAGAGAGAGAAGACAGAGAACAGAGAGAAGAGAGAGGAGAGAGAGAGGAGAGAAGAGAGAGAGGCGAGAGAGAGAGAGAGAGAAGAGAGAGAAGAAAAAAGGGTCATTTGGCACTACCATAAAGCCAGGACACACCATTCTAAGTTTATTTTACAGTGAGGCGAACATTTCTACTTTTCTCTTTTATGTTTTTTTCGGTTTTACGTGTTACTCGTGTGTTCATTTGTTTGGGTTTTAATAAGAGAGAAAGTGAAAGAGACAAAATATGAGACAGGTAGATGAGTTGATATGCAGTGGTCATATACATGTAGAAGGACATATATATATATATTATATATAAAATATATATATATATATATTAAAATTATATATAATATATATATATGTATAATTTTATATATATAAAATATATATATAATATATATATATATATAATATATATATATATATATATATGTGTGTATGTATGTATGTTGTATATTACATACATACATACATACAAGATATATATATAAATATATATTATATATATTATATATATTATATATATATAGTATATATTATATTGTATATATATATATATATATATATATATATATATATATATCTATATATGAATGCATGTATATAGTATATTATATATATATATATATATATATATATATATATATACTATTATATATATATCATGAGTGTGTGTGTGTGTGTGTGTATGTCTGTATGTATGTATATATACATATGTATATATATAATATATATATATATATTATATATATATATATATATATATATTATATTTATATATATATATATATATTTATATATATATTATAGATATATATATGGTGTGTGTGTGTGTGTGTGTGTGTATGTCTGTATGTGTATTATTATATATATATAATATATATATCTATCATATTAGTAATATTATATATATAGTTTGTATACATATAATATATATTAATATATCTATATATATATTATATATATATTATATATACTTATACATACATATTATTGTCTTCACACACACCACACCACACCACACACACACCACACCACACCCACACACACACACAACACCACACCACACACATCATATTATATAATATTATTTTATATATTATATATATACTATATATATATATATATATAATAATTTATGTATGTATTATGTATATATACCCTTTC
>NW_023644603.1:0-8575 GCF_015228065.2 Penaeus monodon | reverse complement strand
CAACCGAAACTGCCAAAAATCTCATTGGCCAAAAAAGGGAGACACGAATGAATCAAAAGCATATAGAAAAATAAACACGATATTCCTTCCTATTCCTTTATAAATCGACCCAAGAAGATCAACCACGAGAGATAAGCAAATTTAACATTCATTTCCTACATTTGACTCAGGGATAGCATTACTGAGAGGAAGCCCCGGCGTCCACCGGTGTCAGGAACAGGCTTGCTATGCCCCCTGATACTCGAGCCAAGAATTCAGGAGCCTTTAAAGTGTTTCTAATAAACAATTTCAGACTTCCCTTTATGTGTCACGTTATCAAAGGGTGTGCGATACATTCATAAAAAGGAGAGAAATTGTGAAGAATTGTCTCTTCGGTGTTATTTAATGGTTGTGAGAAAATGGCGTGTTATTGATTGTTATCCGGCGCCTGGTGTCTTGCGTTGAGGGATGTGATAAATCAGGGTATGAGAAATGCCGAAAAATTCATCCTTCCTGGTTGGTGAAACAGGATGTTATGTGCTTTCCATTTTAAGGGTGAGTTGTTTATTAATATTGCTCTCTTTATTATCATCTTGTTGTGATATGCTTTAGCACTAATTTTTCATTACTACTCTCTTAATATTCATCATTGTCGCTACTGAGATTACCATTAATATCGCCAAGACGTGGATTTTTTTACATTAAGTGTAATACCTATTTTCTTTCATAATTAGAGATATTACAATCCTATTTTCTTCATAATTAGAAGCTATTACACACCTCCAGTTTCTTCATAATTAGAGCTTTATTACACTCCTATTTTCTTCATAATTAGAGCTATTACACTCCTAATTTTTCTTCATAATAGAGCATTACAATCGTATTTACATCGCCAAGATCACAGCATAGAGACGAAGCTGAAAAACGAAACACGCAAGTTAAACGACCCATCATAAAAACAAGAGCTTTATTACATGACATGATACGTATGAAGAAAAATAGCATCCCACCCTCATTTTTCTTCGTTCTTTTTCTGACATCCCCGAAGAAAAAATAATCATATAATTTGCATTTTCTTGTCATACTTGTGTGCGGGTTTGCTGTGTTTTGGAGTGGAAAATGAGCTCAGAAGCTACGTTGAACGCTGACTAAACAATCTTTGCTTTGAAAATTATCAACAGCTATCAACAGCATTATTCGGCTAATAATGTTACTTAGCTAGAATTAAATATACTGATCATAATCCTACTTAGCTAGCTACCTTTTATTATCCTTTATCTGTACACATCAATCATCCCTTTATCTATATAATATCCATTATTTTTATCCACCTATAAGCCGATACAGGTTATCATTATCGACAGCTATATATATTATATCCCTATAGCTATCTCTGTCATATCTATTACACTCTCTGTCCGTTCATATAATTATATCCATACTATACTAATCTCTCACCTTTATTAACACACTCTATATCAGTTATATCTACACTATACTATCCGTCGGACCTATCCAGCCATCTATCTCTCCTATCTATCCATGTGTGTGGTTTATATATATATATATATATATCTACTACTCAAATATATGAGCTATCCAGGCTATATCTAGATATGGAAAGGCTCCTACATAAGTGTATGTGTGTGTGAGGGGTGTGTGATGTGTATGATGTGTGCTGTGTGGTGTGTGTGTGTGGTGTGTGCGTGTGTGTGGTGTGTGTGTGTGTGTGTGTGTGTGTTGTGTGTGTGTGTGTGTGGGTGTGTGGCGCTCGCGACGGCGAACCATCTAGTACAGAAGCAGTAAATCCCTTGGTCGAACCCTTGTCGACGTCACTATCGTCCAGCCCACGGTGGTTCGAGAAACGCATAGTCAAGAAGGTCGCTTCCTGCCCTCTGCTGAATTTGAGGCCAAGGGAGAGGGCTGTACTAATTTTCACAAGAGTGTGTTTAGAAGAATGTTTCTGAAAAGACCATGTTGCGTCCAGCTTTTATCATCTGGTCTGCTGTGCATTACGATGCAATATCGCCGTGTGTTTGACTCGACCAAAGGGCCGCCAAGGGATTATTGCTTGTTGTATGCCCCCCCACCGCAGAATATTAAGCCGCGCTCGAATTGCTCTGCGACGGCGAGATCGCCGTCATCAACCAGGCTAATGAGGTGGGGGTATCGCTTGGTATGGTCAAAAGTGATATATATACTTAAAATGACCAATGTACTTGTCCGATTCTCTGTTTACAGGAAAGTAACGAAAGGTGAGGGGAAGATGGAAGCTGCCAGGTTCGAGAGGCAAGGCAAGGGATTGCCTCCTGCGTTCAGCTGAAAGTAAACGTACTTCACCTTGCCGGAAGAGGCTCCCGCAACCTGCCCTGAGAGTTTCCCGACGGTTGCACAAGCAGGCGTGCCGCTGAGACTGATCACCTCTGGTATGGCAACGCTTCCACCGTTGTTAAGTTTTGGGCTAAACTCTTCTCGGTCATCATGATTCCCACCTCAAGATTCCGGGGACCTCATCAGACGTCTTCAGAGTTCCGGGTGACAAAAAAATAAAAAGACTTGCCAGTTTGATGTAAAATCCTCTTCACCAAATGTACCCACAGACGGAGGTCAGTCCGGCAGTCGTAGAGGGTCACCAGCTCATGACAGAGGCTGAACTCCAATGCCGAAAAAACACTTCGTTCTTCTTGTGAAGTTATTTGGGGGGGTGCCCCCCCCCCCCCCCCCCGTGGATTTCGGCTACCTTTGAATCGCAGGGACAGAATACCAGCAATGATTGTGTGTTCGCACATGGGCTCCCCCCTGAGTGCAGTCATGCTGCTGTTCATGGAGTGACTGGAGAAGGGATAACTACAAGGATATAACCGGCCGGACATTCCAATATTTGCTTCGCTACGTAGATGATAATTCTCGTTAATGCCAGAAAGTCGTGCTACACCATTACACTGACGCGGCTTAACTACGTCCACGGAAAACCAGTTCACCGCGGAGGAGCAAAAGGAATCAGAAAATTACCTATCCCCTCCTGGACTCTCTGATACATAGGGGTGGACAATGGCCTACGTTTCTTTTATACAGGAAGTCTACAAATAAAGAGATTATATCTATTACTATCCGCCACAACAAACAAACACATAATATGGCGTTGTAATGGCTTTCCTTAGAGCACGGGGGATTCTGCGCACTGAATTTCTGAGGATGAGGTAACCTAATAATTAATTCTTCATTGAAACATAAATATACCAGAGGCTTCCTGCCAAAACTCCAGAAAGAAAGAAAAAAATTTCTTCATATTACGCCATTCTAACATGTCCCACGACAGTGAGAAGCGCCAGCACATACGGGAAAAAGGGATAATGAATAATACAAACAGAAAGAGCCCGAAAAGCAATCCTAATAGTGTTGTATCTCGAATACCATGAGCAGATGCGATGAAGCATATTTTGTACCCATAGACGGAGGACTTCCAACGCCATGGTGGTACCATGTAGACCCCCCGAAGATGGACATCCACCGAACTGAAGGAAACAGTAGTGCCTGGAGGATTGAACTTTGTGTGTTTGTGTATGTATGTAAGATATATATATATATATACATACACTACACAAACCAAACACATGTTCAATCCTCCAGGCACTTACTGTTTCCTTCCAGTCGGTGGATGTCCAAGCTTGTCTACATGTACCACCATGGAGTTCCCCCTCCTCCTTGAAGTCCTCCGTCTATGTGGTACAAAATATGCGGCATCGCATCTGCTGCAGGGTATGCGAGATACAAACATATTAGGATGCTTTCGGGCTGTTCTGTTTGTATTATGTCATGTATCTTTTTCCCGGATGTGCTGGCGCTCTCACTGTCTGGGAAATGTTAGATGCCGGTAATATGAGATAATTTTTTTTCTTTCTTTCTGGAGTTTGGCAGGAAGCCTCTGGGCTATTTATGTTCATTGAAAGAATTAATTATATAGGTAACACATCCTCACGAAATTCACCTGGCAAGAGATCCCCAGTGCTTAAGGAAAATAGCCAATGTACAACGCAATAGTATGTTTGTTGCTGATGCACACAAGCGAGACAGGATGTCTAGTAATAGAATAATCATCTTTATTTGTTTAGACTTCCTGTATGATAAGAAACGTAGGCCATTGTCACCAGATGGATCAGAGAGTACAGGAGAGGTAATTTCTTTCCTTTTCTTCCTCCGCGGGAACTGGATTTTCCCATTTGGACGGGAGTTAAGCGCGCAGTGTATGGTGTAAGCACGACTTTCTGGGGACATTAACGAGAATATCATCTACGTAGCGAAGCAAATATTGAATGTCGCCGGTTATATCCTTTAGTTATCCCTCTCCAGGTTCTCCATTAACCAGGCCAAGCCATGACGGCCACTCAGGGTGGAGACCCATGGCGAGACACACTAATCTGCTGGTATCTTGCCCCTGCGCATTCGAAAGTAGCCGAAAATCCACGCAATATACTTCACACGACGAACGTATAGTAGGGTATTTTTCGCAGTGGAAGTTCAGGACTCTGTCATGGAGGTGGTGACCCTCTCGACTAAGCCCGGACCTGCTCGTTGTGGGTAGACATTGGTGAAAGAGGGATTTAACTCAAAACTGGCAGCTTTAATATATTTTGTTGCACCCGGAAAAACTCTGAAGACGTCTGATGAGGTCCCCGGAAATCTTGAGGGGGAACACTGATGAACCGGTGGAAGAGTTTAGCGCACAAACTTAAACACAGAACGGGGGAAGCGTTGCCAGTACCAGAAGGTGATCAGTCTCATCGGGCACACGCCTGGCTTGTGCACCGTCGGAAACCTCTCATGGGCGTGTTGCGGGGAGCTCTTCCAGACAGAGTGAAGTAGAGTTACTTTGCAGGCTCGAACGCAGGAGAAATCACCCTGTGCCTTCCTCTCGAAACCTGGCAGCTTCCACTCTTCCCCTACCTTTCGTGAGATTCTCGGTAAACAGAAGAATCAGAAAGTAAATTGTTACATTTTAAGTATATAATCACTTTTGCACCCATAACAACAAATATCCCCCACCTTCAGTCAGCCTGGGTGATAGACGGCGAGATTCGCCGTGGAGGCAGAGGCAACTTCAGCGCCACGGTAATATTCTGCGTGGGGTAGGGGCAAACAACAAGCAATACAATCACCGCTTGGGGGAAGACCCTTTGTCGAGTCAAAACAAGAAGGCGATAGTGCATCGTATGACACAGAGAAGACCAGATGAATAATAAGCTGGGACGAAATGTGATGACCTATTTCAGACAAACATGTCTCTCTAACACACATCCAACACTCTTGGAAAAAATAGAAGCCCTCTCCCTTGGCTCAAATTCAGCAGAGGGCAGGGAAGCAAGCGACCTCTTGACTTACGTTATCTAGCAAAACACGCGGACGATAGTGACGTCGACAAAATGGTTGCACTGAACAAGGGATTACGCTTGCTGTATAGATGCGTCGCCGTCACGCGCACATTAAGCCTACACACACACAACATCACACCCACAACACACACACACACCCACACACGACCACACACACACACACACACACACACACACACACACACACACACACACACACAACATTACACAGACCCACAAACCCACATCACAACAAACATACATGTATGTAGACAGTTTGTCACACTATATATATATATAATATAGATAAGTATATTATATATATATATATATAATTAATAAACACAAAGACACAGGCGATAGATAGAGAGATAGCTGGCGGTGCTAGACCGTAGACGGATAGATATATAAGATCATACTGATTATAGAAGATGTTTATAAAGATAGATTGATGAGTATACTAACTATATGAACGACAGAGAGGTGAAGATAAGAGTAACAGAAGATTAGATTATATGGATCTATATATATATGTCGATAATGTAAACTGATCGGCTGAATATAGTTTGGATAAATAGATGGATGACAGATAGATAGATAAATGGATTGATTGGAGGACAGATAAAAGGATAATAACAAAGGTAGCTAGCTAAGTAGATATTATCATATAAAACATGTAATATAGACCTAAGTGACATTATTAGCGAATTGCTTGTGATAGCTGTTGTTGATATTTCAAGCAAAGATGTTATTCAGGCGTTCAACGTAAAGCTTCACTGAAGCCCATTTTCCACTCCAAAAACAACAACAACCAAGTAGACAAGAAAATGCAAAGATATATGATTATTTCTGTCGGGAGATGGAAAAAGATACGAAAGAAAAATGAGAGGTGGATGCTATGCTTCAATACGTATTCATGTAACTGAATAACGCTTGTTTTTATGATGGTCGTTAACTTGCCGTGTTCGTTTTCAGCTTCGTCATAGTCTGAGTATGACTTTGATCTTGGGCGATGTGAAATACGATTGTAATAGCCTCTAATTAATGAAGAAAAAAGGGAGTGTTATCGCTCTAATTATGAAGAAAAATAGGAAGTGTAATAGCTCGAATATGAAGAAAAATAGAGTGTAATAGTCTAATAGAAGAAACAATAGGATTGTAATAGCTCTAAATTATGAACACTAGGGTATTACACGTTAATGTAAAAAATCCACGGTCTTTGGACGCGAATTCAATGGTAATACTCAGTAGCGCAATGATGAATATTAAGCGCAGTAGTAATGGACCAAATATAGTGCTAAGCAACGAGAATCAAACAATGATGAAATAAAGAGAGTCACAATATAATAAACAACCATTTAAATGGAAAAGCAATAACCATCCTGTGTCAACAACACAGGAATGAGGAAATTTTTCGCAATACCCATACCTGAGTTTATACTTCCCTCCAACAGCAAGACACAACGCGGTATAACAACAATAACAACGCCCTATTTTCACAAAAACATAAATAACACAGAAGAGACAAATTCTTCACAATTTCCTCTCCTTTTCATGAATGTATCGACACCCTTTGTATAATCTTGTGTGGACAACGTAAAGGGAAGTTCTGAAATGTGTTATAGAACACTTAAAGGCCGTGAATATCTGGCTCGAGTATTCAGGGGGAAATAGCAAAGCCTTCCTGACACCGGTGGTACGCGCGGGTTCCCTCAGTAAATGCTTATTCCCTGATAAACTGTAGGAAGATGGAACGTTAAATTTGCATGATCTCTCGTGGTTGAATCTTGCTTGGGTTCGGATTTATAAAGGAAAGGACGGAGAATATCTTGTTTTTTTTCTTATGCTTTGATTCATTCGTGTTCCTTTTTTTGGCCAATGAGTTTTTTGCAGTTTCGGTTGCTAGGGTGAACTAAATGAACTCCGTGATTGTCAAAGTGAGGGAAGTTTATTTTTGAATCAAAGTCTGGGTTTTAATTTCGTTCATTTGTTGCTTTCATTAAAACAAAAAATTTGTTGTGCTAAATTTTACGTTTGTGTTGTATTCTTGTATCCTCATTGTAAAAATACAAAACAGAAAAAATGATAGTTCTTTTCTCTTTTTTCCCAATGCAGTCTTTTGAATCAACAAATACTGCATCCTATAGTTCATATGTTTAAATTCTTTTGCATTTGAACAAAGCAAATAAAAGGGAATGTTTAGGCTTATATGTATCACGGTAAAGCGAAAAATGAAAGAATAATGAATTTTCTTTTTTTTCCTTCCCCTTAAAATTTTAACAAATGTAAATTTCTTTCAAACCTTTTTTTTTTCTATGATTACCCCTTCACCCTTTCACTTTCCCTCTCCCTCCTCCCTTCCCTCCATCATTTCTCCTCCCCAACTCATATCCTGCATGTTGTCAGGAACCCCCCTCCTCTTCCCCCCAACTTTTTCTTCTTTTCTCCTCTTTTTTCGCCCCTTTCTTTTCCTCCTCTTTTTTTTGCCACCTCCTTTTTTTCCCCTCTCTTTTTTCCTCTCTTTTCTCCTTTTTTTTCGCCTCCTTTTTTTCTTCTCCTCCCCCTCTTTTTTCCTTCCCCTCTTTTCTCCTCCCCCCCTATTCTCCTCCCCCCTTTCTCCTCCTCCCCTTTTATCCTACCCACACACAGCGACTATGTAATCCGCAGTGTCTAAATTTCCTCATACGGGTCGAGGGTAATGAATACGCAACATGGGAGTCAGCAATTTTTTTGAGCAGTTTTCCCGGTTATTTTCCAAGGGGGGGATTAAGTGTGAAAAGAGACTAGGGTTCTTCAAAAGGGTTGCAAGCTTGTTTTCGGTGGGGCGCTAGATAAAAGATGATGATATAAGACATGATTTTATAATGATAATGATGAATTTTATAATAAAGATAATAAAGATAATAATAATGGTAAATTTTAAGGATAGTAAAACTAAGTAAAAATAATAATGATAATGTTTTTATAAAAAAAAAATAATAATAAAGTAATAATAAAAATAACAAAAGTAATAATCGGTAATAATAAAAGATAATAAAAGATAAAATAAAAACAAATAAGATGAAATGATAATAAAAGATGTAAAAATAATTAATAATTAATAATAATGGAATGAGAAAAAATAATAATAATAATAGCAATAATGAGACAAATAATGTAAATAATAATAAAAAAAAAAAATAAATGAAATAATAATAATAATAATAATACATACATACTACTATTAC
>NW_023644602.1:0-8575 GCF_015228065.2 Penaeus monodon | reverse complement strand
ACACATATATATAAAATATATATAATATAATATATATATAATAATTATTATATATTATTTTAATATATATATATATATAAAAATTTTTATATTAAATATAATATATATATATATATATATATATTATATATAATCAATATTTTTAACATATTTACTTACAATATAATAATAGAAATAGACAAGGATTTTTTTTAAAATTCATAAAGGTTCCTTTTTTGATGAGCAAAAAATCAAAAAAAAATGTATCTCATGTGTGTTTCCTTGAAAAAGGGATACCCCCCTTTTAGCCCCCTATGCCAGGGTTGCGGTAAACTTGGGGCAGCGGGGCATTGATATTGGTAAAAAACACCTTGGGGGTTCTACGATTACTTTTTTTACCAAAAAATAGTCTGGCGTACTGCTTTAACGTTTAAAAGCGGCAGAGATAGTTCCCCCTATTTAGTTAGAGACTGGATTTGGAAGGAGCCTGGGGGATTCCACTCACTTTTTTTTCTCCTGAAAACCTCTACACCAATGAAAATACAAATGAAAATTCTCCCAAAATCCCCCGTGCGGGGGTTTACAAGGGCGCGTTGTTCAGGGAAACCAGGCTGATGATGTTGAATATGCACTGGAAGACAAAAAAGAAAAAAAACTGTCAATTAAAAAACCTTTAAAAACGGAACGGGGAAACGAAAGGAAAATAAAAAGAATGGTAATTCATACTGTCGAAACGAATGGATAGATCAACTTTAAAATACTAGAATAAATGAGCAAATTGGGAAATGAAAAGGAAGTTTAAAAACGAAAGAAAACAAACAGTTTTTTTTTCTGGAAAAAAGGGAAATTATGCCCCGGTTGCATGATTTCACAAAAAAAAACTGCAAATGCCCAATTGGGGAAAAACCCAAAAAATGATCGCGTTAAAAAAGTAAATACAAGCAAACCTCATAACTTATATTATACATGCTACGCCCCCAAACCAAAAACATTGCAAGTGATGAAAAAAATGGAAATTTTTTTAAACATCTCCAAGAAATTTTAGACACAACCCCAAACAGAGATGAAAATAATCAGGGGAGACCTAACGCCAAAGTGGAAAAAAAGTTTAAAAAAAGGGACATCTGGGGAAAATTCGGCTTGGAAAATAAAAAAAAAGGGGTAAGTTTTTATTGAATTCGAGTACAAAAAATCTAGTTTAGCCAACACCTTTTTCCAACACCACCCAAGACACTTGTACACGGGGTTTTACCAACAAAGAACATAAAAAACCAAAATTGACTAATTTGTGTTAAACCAAAAGGGAAAAAGTTGTAAAAAAAATCCCAAGACAAGACCTGGTGCCGACGCACAGGACCCCCAAAATTAAACTATCGACTTTCAAATAGGACAAAAAAAGATGGACCCCACCCCACTCAAAAGCTCGACTAAAAAACTTGATAACAATTACAGAATTACAGTGTCAAAAAAATTTTGAATTGCTTAATAAAAGTGAAGATGAAAAAACCCCAAAATGGTTGGGGAAAAGGAAAAAAACTCCTGATGAGTGCTGCTTAAAAACTACGCCAAAAAAAAAGAAAAATTTCCCCCTGGATACTGAAGAAAACTAAGGAAAAACTTTGGAAAAAAAAAAGATGCCCTAAAATAAAAGGGTATCAAAAATCAGTTGAAGATAAATTTACAAAAAAAAATAAAAAAATTCAAAGATTATTGCGCGAGATAAAAAAAAATTTTAAAATAAACTTTCCCAGAGTTTGAAAACTGTTCTATCAAAAAGACAACAAAAAACTCTACCAAGGAGTAAAAACTTACAAAAAATTTAAACCTAAAAATGGCCACTTAAAAACTGAAGATGGATTTGTTTTATGTGATAAAACCTATCAAAAAAAATAAAGCTCTAAAAACAACATTAATTAGACTAATGACAGCGAAGATAAAACCCCCGCCATGCTGACGAATTAAAAAAGCCATAAAGAATTAAAAGAAAACAAACCCCGGGAAAGATAAAATACAGCAGAACAATCAAGAGTTGGCGAAAGGTTAAATACTTCTACAAATTTTGTACAAAATTGGAATGAAAAAATAGCCGAAAAATGGGAAAAATCATTTTTATCCTATCCCTAAAAAAGGTGACGCACTCCAATGCAACAAAAAGGGCCCAATTCATTAAAAAGCACACCCAAAAATTTTTGTTGAAAATTTTTGCTGAAAAAATTTAATTTAAAGTTAAAAAAAAATTGAGACAAAACAACGGGTTTTCGTCCTGGAAAAGGTCCAAAACCAGAAATTGATCTAGAAAAAAAAAGGGAAAATCAGAAAACCTATACCTGTGTTTCATCGTTTACTCGAAAGCTTTTGAACTTTTAAATCACGATATCCTCTGGAATAACAAAAACGATTAAATTTCCAAAACACACCCTCCTACTAAAAAAAAAATTTAGCCCCAACAACAAGAAAACGTAAGAACCACTTAGGGGTAACAGAAGTTCAAAGTAAACCCAAAGGAGTTAAAATTTTGCTTCTGTCTCCGCCCCTTTTTTTAATATATATCTAAAGCAATTATTTAGGGTGCTCTAGAAATTTTGAGGAACGTAATGTTGGAGGATACAAAATATCAAAATTTAAAATGATATGTTTTAGTTGCCCGCATATCATTGAACCCCAAAAACTACTAGATAAAGTTGGAGAAGCAGCGAAAAGGTGGTTTATTCTTTTTTCGAAGAAAACTAAATCGAAGATAACCGGGAAAGAAAGTATAACACGTTTCAATCCTGGAGGGTTGGGAAAAAGGAAAGAGTTCACTTATCTTGGGGCTGTTTTAACTAAAACATATGATGATTCACCGGGGATAAAAGAAGAATTACCTTGCCAAAAATGCCACAGTTGCTCTCAATAACTCGGGAAGGGCCAAACATTCCTTACGGGCAAAAATAGGTTATTTAATCATTAGTTTTCCCTTGGGGTCTATGGTTTTTCATTTGAGTGTTGGGTTGAAAAAGAACACAAGAAAAAGGGCAATAGTTTTGAACTGTTGTTACAACGATACTTTATTACTGGGCAGAAAAAAAAACAATGAAAGGCTGAGAAAAAAAATTGGAAAACCGGGTATTGGACACCTTGAACAAAAAGGGAAAATAAAATTTATTTCAGTGATGAGAAGTAAAGTATTGAGAAAAACTTGCTGACAGGGATGGTGATAGAAAAAGAGGGAAAGGCAAACCCAAGACAGACTGAGCGACAACATCAAAAAATTTTTTTCAGGGTACGTGGGACAAGTGGAAAGAAAAGCGCAAGATCGAGTTAAATGGCGAAGGGTTGGGGAGAGGGCACGGCTGCTCAAAAAATGACATACCGATATTTATGTAGATGATATATATATATATATATAATATATAATAATATATATTGTACACACACCACAACACACACAACAAAAAAAAAAAAAAAAAACACCACACACACACACACACACACACACACACACATATATATATATATATATTATATATTTATATATATATATAAATTATAATTTTTTTTTTTTTTTTATTTTTTTTTAAAACACCAACCCCCAAAAACAAAATTAATTAATATATATATTATATATATATATATATATATAAATATATATAATATTTTTTTTTTTTTTTTTTAAATTTGTGTGTGTGTTTGTATTTTTAAATAAATTTTTATAAATAAATTATATATATAAAATAAATATTATTAATATAATTAAAAAATATTAACCCTATAAAATAATATATAAATTTTTATAATATAATATATATATATATATTTAAAAAATTTATTATATATAATATATATAATATATATATACAAAAAAATGATATAATTAATAATATATATATTAATATAGATGATGTAATAAAATAATGTGGGTGATAATTTAAATATATTAAATTAAAATATTTATATAAAATTTTTATTAATTTTATTTATAATATTTTAAAATATTTATATAAATTTTATATATATATATATATTAAAAAATTTTTAATATATATATATATTATTTTAAAAATATATATATATTATATTATTATTTCTTATATATATATAATATTATATTTATAACAAATATATATGAATATTGTATAAAATTTCCCCTATATATATATATTTAATTTATATTTAAAAATTATTTATATATTTTTATTAATAACAAAAAAAAACAACAACAAAAAAAAAAAAAATATTATATTATTATATATATATATATATATATTATATATATAATATTAATGTGTGTTGTGTGGTGTGTGTGTGGTGGGGTATATATATATTATATATATATATATAAAAATTTTTTTTATATATATATATATATATATAAAATATTTTTTTTTAGGGGGGTTTGTGTGTTTTTTGTGGTGTGTTTGTTTGTGTGTTTTTTTTACATATATATATATATTATATTATTTATATTATAAAATTCTATCATTCAATTGGGTATGCTCATTTTGGGGCACCGGGGACCCCCCACCATCCTTCCCACTTAACTCGATCTTGCGCTTTTCTTTCCACTTGTACCATCGTCAGCCTGCAAAATCTTTGTGTTGTGCTCGTCTTTCTTGGTTTCCTCTTCCTCTGTTTCCTATCACCACCCCTGTCAGAAAGTTTTTTCAATACTTTTACTTCTCATCACATAAAACCATAAACTTTAGTTTCCTTTTGTTAAAGGTGTCCAATACCGGTCTTTAAAATTTATTTTTCTCGATTCATCATTCGTTTTCTTTTCTTCCTTAATACTAGTCTCGTCTGTAACACCACAGTTAAAACTATTGACCTTTTCTTGTATCTTCTTCAGCACCACACTCAAACGGGAACCCATATGACGCAATGGGAAAACTAAGGGTTTCAAAAACCTCATCTTTGTCCGAAAGGGTAAGTTTGGGCCCTTCAATGTTATTGGACAACGGGGCTTTTTGGGAAATGGTAATTCTTTTTTTTATCCCCGTGAATATATATGTTTGGTTAAAACAGCCCCAAAGAAAATGAACTCTTATTTTTTCCCAAAACCATCCACGGATTGTAACGGTTATCTCGTTCTTTGCCGGTTATCTTAAATCTATTTTCTTCGCAAAAAGAAAAAAACCCCCTTTTTCGCTTGCTTCCCCAAATTTTTATTAGTATTTTTGTAGTTAAATATACTGCTGGAAACTGAAACATATCATCTTAGATTTGATTTTTGTACCCTCCCAATCTACAGTTCCTTCAAAATTCTCTAGAGCACCCTATAATTGCTTCGAATATAAAAAAAAAAAGGTGCGGAACAAAAATGAACTTTGTCATACCCCTTGGTTGACTTTAAACCATTTTTGTTACCATAAGTGGTTCTTACAGTTGCTTGTTTTTGGTCATAATGTTTTTTATTAGTGGGATGATGTTTTTTGGAAAATTTTCATATCGTTTAGTTTTTTCCCAGAGGATACGTGATTTACAGTTCAAAAGCTTTGAGTACGAAAAAACCACGGGTATAGGTCTTTCTGATTTCTCTTTTTTTCCCTCTAGATAATTTCTGGTTTTGGACCTTTTCCGGGACAAAACTCTTGTTCGTCTGCAATTTTTTCTCTTAATTTTTAATTTAATTTTTTCAGCAATAATTTTCAACAAAATTTCGCGGATTTTAATGCAATTGCCCTTTATTGTTGCTTTGGAGTGCGTCCCCTTTTTTAGGTATGGGAGAAAAGACTGATTTTACCCAGTCTTTGGCTATCTTCTTTCATTCCAAATTTTGTACAAATTTTTGTGAAGTATTCAACCTTTCGAAACATTTTTTGATTTGTTCTGCTGTTATTTTATCTATTCCCGGTTTGTTATTTTTTATTCTTTTAGGGCTTTTTAATTTTCGTCTAGCGTGGGGGTGGTTCATCTTCGGTCTTTGAGTCTAATTAATTTTGTTTTAAAAGCTTTATTTTTTGTATAGGTTCCATACATAAAAAAACCCATCTTCATTTTGAAGTGTCCTTGTATTTTAAATTTTTCGTGAAATTTTTCGTCCCCTTGGAAAGGTTCTTTTTTGTTTTATTGATAAAAAATTTTTCAATACTCTGGCAATGTTCATTAAATATTTTTCCTTTACTCGTCGAAATAACTTTGTTTTTTTGTATTTTGGTTTTGAAAATTATATCTTCAACTGGATTTTGATCCCCTTTTGTTTTGGCATCTTTTGGGTTTCAAGTTCATTTTTTTAGTGTTTTTTTCTTATCCAGGGGGAATTTGTCTTTTTTTTTTGGGCGATAGTTTCTTAAGCAGCACTCATCAGGATTCTTTCCTTCTTCCCAAAATCTTTGGTGTTTTATCTCTTCACATTGTTTAAGCAATTCAAATTTGTTTAAACTGAAATTCGTAATTGTTATCAAGTTTTTTGTAGTCGATTTTAGAGGTGGGTTGGACGTCCATTTTTTTTTAGCCTTTTTTGAAAGTCAAGTTAGTAGTTGGTGGGCCTGTTTTCAGTCGCACCCGGTCTTGTCTTGGCATTTTTTATACAACTTTCCATTTTTTGGTTCAAAACAATGTAGTCAATTTGGTTGTATGTTCTTTTTTTGGGGAAAACCACGTGTAAAGTGTCTTGGGGGGTGTTGGAACAAGGGGTTTTATAACAGATTATTTGTACTACAAATTCAATAAAAAACTTCACCCCTTTCATTTATATCTCCAAAGGGCCCCCAAAAATTCCCCAATGTCCTTTTTTTGATCATTTTCCTACTTTTGGGGTTTTAGGGCTCCCATGATTTTTTTTTTCATTCTGTTCGGGGGTTTTTTCTAAAATTTTTGGGGATGGTTAAAAAAATTTCCCATTTTTTCATCATTGCAAAGTTGGTTGGGGCGTAGCAGTATAAAACTAATTTATGAGGTTTTTTTTTGTATTCTACTTTAAACGGATCATTTTTGGGCTGTACCCAATTGGGGGATTTGCTTTTTTTTTTGGAAATCATAGCAATTCCGTGACTTAATTCCTTTTTTTCCAGAAAAAAAAACGTCTTGTTTTCTTCGTTTTTTAAACTTTCCCTTACATTTCCAATTTGTCTCATTGTTCTAGTATTTTAATTTGTTCTATCCTTTCGTTAAGACATAGCAAATTTTCCATCTCTTTCATTTTCCTTACGTTACGTTCCGATTTTTAAGGTTTCTTAATTGGAATTTTTTTTGTCTTTTTTTTCTTCCGATGCATATTTAACATCATCAGCCCCGGTTCCCCCGAACAAAGCGCCCTTGATAAACCCCCCGACGGGCGATATGGGTTTAATTATCTTTTTGTATTTTAAATTGGTGAGAGTTTTTCAGGAGAAAAGAAAAATTGAGTGGGGAAACCCCCCGGCTCCTTCTCAAATCGCATCTCTAATAACTAGGAGGAAAAACTCTCCCCTTTGAAACAGTTACACCAGACCCCCCAAAATATTGTTTGGTAAAAAACCCTAAACATAGAACCCCAAGGGGGTTTTCACCAATATCCCTGCCCTCTGCCGACAGCCACCGCAACCCGGGGTAGGGGGGCTATAGGGTGCTTCCTTGTCAGGGGGAAACCCCCACATGCCGATACATTTTTTTCGATTTTTTGCTTTTTCAAAAAAGGAACCTTGATGTTCAAAAATATCTCTCTGTCTATCATCTATATTTATATACGTAATATATATATGTAAATATATTTGCATATATATATAAATATATATATAGAATATATATATAATTTTATATATATATGTATATATATATAATATATAAAATATATTTTAATTTTATATATATATATATATATATATATATATTATAATATATTGTTATATATGAATAGCAAAACATCTTCCTGCTGAACAATGAAGAAAAACCCACAAAAAAAACTAATTTATTGAAAAAAGAGACACTGTGTTCATTTTTAATAAATTAGTTTTTGTAATGTGGGTTTTTTTTCATGGGATATATATATATATATTAAAATATATTTAATATATTTAAAAAATTTTAAAATATTATATATATATATATAAAGTGGGGTTTGTGTGTTTGGGGTGTGTTGGGTGTGTGTGTTTGTTGTGTGTGTGTGGGGGTGTGTGTGTGGGGTTTGTTGTTTTGGGGTGTTGTGGTGTTTTTTAAATCATTTTTTTAAAAGCCCCCATTCCACTGCAGGACTTAAGCCTCTATCGTTAATCATTTAGAGCATTTGGGATATCGCCCTTGCTTGATTGGGGCCCCCCAAACACGCGGTTCTGCGTATGGGAATCTGTGCCAAGGGGGGACATCCCCCACAACCTCTGCCTTCGCTCTCTCAAGGCTTATCGTTTTTCTCGCCGGGATCGGGTCGAGTGAGGCAGGGATTTGAACTGCCTCGGGGGATTTAACTAAAAAACCCCTCACACATGCAAATTTTATATAATTTTATATATTTTATATAAATTTTAAAAATATATATATATATATTTTATATATATATATATATATATATATATAAAATAATATAAAATTTTTTTTATATATATATATATTGAAAAAATTTTTTTTTTTTTTTTTTTTTAATATTATATAATATATATTTTTATATATAAAAATTTTTTTTTTTTTTTTTTTATTTTAAAAT
>NW_023644601.1:0-8578 GCF_015228065.2 Penaeus monodon | reverse complement strand
AAATCCAAAGTCGAAAAAGCGGCAAAACTAGCGAAATTAGCCTTTTGAGAATATACCCAAAATGACTTTTTTCGATTTCTTTGGTGATTTCGGCAATTATTAGGGAATAATGTAATAATTACCAGAATTGTATTAATCTAAACAATAATGATGGTAAAATGAGAATAAAGAGAATTTGATAACATTTGAATATTATTATTATTATTATATTTTATTATTTTTAAATTATATTATTATTATTATTATTAGTATTATTATTATATTATTATTATTATTATTACATTATCTAATTATTAGTATTATTGCCAAAAAATTATTATAACTGTAATATATAACAATAATTAATAATAATTTATAAGTATAATAATAATGATCTAGTGGTATTAATATTGTATTAGTATTATTATTGTAATTATATCATCATTATTATTTGTACTGGTAGTATAATGCAAAAATAATTATTATAACAGTAATAATTACAGTAATAACGATACAAATTTAAGATAATGATATAAATAATTATTTTTAAAATCGTATTATTGTTATTATTATTGTTATTACTATTATATTGTGGTTATTAGTATTATTGCAAATAATATATACTATAACTCAATAATGCAATAAATAATGAAAAACAATTGCAATAATTGTAATATTGATATAATTGATTATGATGATGATATAGATGATAATGATGATAAGATGATGATAACGATAATAATGATGATAATCTTTGCTAATAATGATGATAATAACAGGAAATTGTGCCATATAAAATATAAAAAAGGTATAAGAAAATAACATATCCCAAATCGAAAAGCGGCAAAACTAGCGAAATTTATACCTTTTGAGAGTATACTCAAAATGACGTTCTTTTTGGGATTTTGGTGATTTCGGCATTATTAGGGTAATAAATGAATATTTACCAGAATTGTATTAATCATAACCAATAATGGGTAAAATGAAATAAAGAGAATTTTAATAAAATTTGAATTATAATAATTATATATTTAATTATATTATTATTTTTATTTTTATTTTATTTTATTATTATTTTATTATTATTATTATTATTATTATTATTATATATTATATATATTATTTTAATTATTTATTATTAGATTATTGCAAAAAATCTATTATAACTAATAATAAATAAAAATAAATAATAATAAGTTATATAATAATATTAGTATGTTTAATATGTTATATTATTATTGTAATATTATAATTGCAATTATTTGTACTGTAGTATAATGCAAAATAATTATAAACGAATAATACAGTATATAACGATACTAATAAATAATATATAAATAATTATTATAAAAATCGTTATTATTGTTTATTATTGTTATACTTTATTATGTTGTGGTTTATATTTATTGCAAAAAATATATAATATAATCCAATAATTGCAATAATAATGATAACAATTGCAATAATGATGATAATATTGCCAATAATGATGATAATGATGATGAATGATGATAATGATGATAATGCATGATGATAACCGATATAATGATGATAATCATGATAATAATGATGATATAACAGGAAATGTGTCCATATATAATATAAAAAAGGTATAAGAAAAAACATTCCAAAAGTCGAAAAAGCGGCAAAATCTAGCAAAGATATCCTTTGAGAGATACTCACAAAATGACGTTTTTTCGCTTCTGTGGTGATTTCGGCAATTATTAGGGTAATTAAGATAATAATTACCAGAACATTGTAGTAATCATAACAATAATGATGGTAAAGTGAGATAAAGAGAATTTTTGATAACTTTGAACTATATAAATTATTATATTACTATTATATTAGTATTATTAGTATTTATATTATTATTATATTATTATTATCATTATTCTATTATATTATTATTAATTAATTATGTACTATTTATCTTAATTATAGTATTATTGGCCAAAAAACTATTATAAACTGTAATAATAACAATAATAATAATACGTATAAGATAATAATAATGATGCTAGTTGTTTATAATATTTGATAGTATTATTATGTAATTATTATCCTCATTATTATTTGTACTGTAGTATAATTGCAAAAATCAATATAAACAGTAATAATTACCGTAATAAACGATACTAATTAAATAATGATATAAATAATTATTTAAAATCGTATTGTTTTTTTTTTTTTCTTTTTTTTCTATTGTTATTATTATGGTTATTATATTATTATTGTTGTGGTTATAGTATTATTGCAAAAATATATACTATAACGCCAAATAATTGCAATAAAATGATAACAATGCAAGAATGATGATAATAATTGCAATAATGATGATAATGATGAGGATAATGATGGATAATGATGATAATGATGATGATAACGTAATAATGATGATAATATGATAATAATGATGATAATAACAGGAATTGTGTCCATATATTAATATAAAAAAGGTATAAGAAAAACATTCCCAAAGTCGAAAAGCGGCAAAATCAGCGAAATATAGGCCTTTTGAGAATATACTCCAAAATGACGTTTTTTCGATTCTTGGTGATTTCGCAATTATTAGGGGTTAATAATGGATAATAATTAACAGAATGGTTATTAATCATAACAATAATGAATGGTTAAAAGTGAGAATTAAAGAGAATTTTGATAACATTGACTATTATTATTATTATTATTATTATTTATTATTATTATTATTATTATTATATTATTATTATTATTATATTATTAGTATTATTATATTATCTTATTACTATAAATATCTTAATTATGTATATTGCCAAAAATTCTATTCATAACTCGTAATAATAACAATTAATAATAATAAGTATAAGTATAATAATAATGATGCTAGTGGTTATAATATTGTTATTTAGTATTAGTATTCGTAATTATTATCATCATTATTATTTGTACTGGTAGTATACCTGCAAAAAATAATATTATAACAAGTAATAATTACAGTAATAACGATCTAATTAAGATAATGATATTTAAATATTAATTATAAAAATCTTAATAGTATTGTTATTAGTTTGTTATACTATTCTATGTTGTGGTGATTAGTATTATTGCCAAAATATATACTAGAAACTCCAATAATGCAATAATAATGATAAACCAATTGCAATAATGATGATAAATAATCAATAATGATGATAATGATGATGATAATGATGATAATGCTGATAATGATGCTGGATAACGATAAATAATGATGATAATCATGATAATAATGAGATAATAACAGGAATTGTGTCCTATAATATAATATAAAAAGGTATAAGAAAAACATTCCCAAAAGTCGAAAAAGCGCAAAAATCTAGGAAATATAGCCTTTTGAGAGTATACTACAAAATGACGTTTTTTCGATTTCTTGGTGATTTCGGCAATTATTAGGGTAATAATGATAATAATACCAGAATGGTATGAATCATAACACTAATGACGAGTAAAATGAAATAAAGAGAATTTGATAACATTGAATATATTAATATTATATTATTATTATTATTATTATTATTATTATTATATTATTATTATTATTATATTATCATTATTATTATTATTATCTATTATAGTATTATTATTAACTATTATCTAATATTAGTATATGCCAAAAAATCTATTATAACTGTAAGAATAACAATACATAATAATAAAGTATAGATAATAGTAATGATGCTAGTGGTTATAATATTGTTATTAGTATTATTATTGTAATTATTAATCCCAATCATATTATTGTATGTAGTATAATTGCAAACTAATATTATAACAGTAATAAATTACAGATAACGATTTACTAATTAAGATAATGATATAAATATTATTATAAAATCGTTATTATTGGTATTATTCTGTTATTACTATTATGATTGTTGTGGTTATTAGTTATTATTGCAAAAAAATTATAATATAACTCCAATAATGAATACTAATGATAAACAATGCAATAATGAGATAATAATTGCAATAATGATGATAAATGATGATGATAATGTGATATGATGATAATGATGATGATACGATTAATAATATGTAATCTAGGATAATAATGATGAATAATAACAGGAAATGGTGTCAATATATAATATAAAAAAGTATAAGAAAAAACATTCCCAAAAGTCGAAAAAAGCGGCAAAATCTAGCGAAATATAGCCTTTTGAGAATATACTCCAAAATGACGTTTTTTCGATTTCTTGGTGATTCGGCAAAAATTATTAGGGTATAATGATAATCATTACAAGAATTGTAGTAATCAATAAACAATAATGAGGTAAAGTGAGAATAAAAGCGAATTTTGAAACATTTGAATCATTATTTTATTATTATTCTTATATTATTATTATTAATTTTATTATATTATTATTATTATATTATTATTATTATTATTATATATTATATACTATTATCTTAAGTATAGTATTATTGCCACAAAATCATTATCACGGTAATAATAACAATAAAATAATAAGTATTAAGTATAATAATAATGATTGCTAGTGGTTATAATATTGTTATTAGTATTATTATTGTAATTATTATCATCATATTATTTGTACTTGGTAGTATAATTGCAAAATATTAGTATAACAGTAATAATTACAGTAATAACGATACTAATAAGATAAGGATATAAATAAATTATTATAAAATCGTTAGTATTGTTATTATTATTGTTATTACTATCATTATTGTGTGGTTATTAGTATTATTGCAAAAAAATATATACTATAACTCCACAAATTGCAATAATAATGGTAACAATTGCATAATGATGATACTAATTGCAATAATGATGATAATGTGATGATAATGATGCGAATGATGTGATAACGATAATAATGATGATAATCATGATAATAATGATGCTAATAACAGGAATTGTGTCCCACAGATAATATAACAAAGGATAGAAAAACATTCCAAAAGTCGAAAAAAGCGCAAAATCTAGCGAAATATCAGCCTTTTGAGAAATTACTCCAAAATGACGTTTTCGATTTCTTGGGTGATTTCGGCAATTATCTAGGTAATAATGTAATAAATTACCAGAATTGTATTAATCCATAACAATAATGATGGTTAAAAGTGAGAAATAAAGAGAATTTTGATAACATTGAATATATTAAGATATTATTATTATTATTATTATTATTATTATATTATTATTATTATTATCATATCTATTATTATTATTATTATTAGTATTATTTATTATTATTACTATTATCTTAATTATTAGGTATTATGCAAAAATCTATTATAACTGTAATAAATAACAATTAATAATAATAAGTATAAGTATAAATAATAATGCATGCAGTGGTTAGAATATTGTTATTAGTATTATTATTGTAATTATATCATCATTATTTATTTGTACGGTAGTATAATTGCAAAAATAATTATTAAAAACAGTAATAATTACAGAAATAACGATACTAATTAAGATAATGAATAAATAATTATTATAAATCGTTATTATTGTATATTATTGTTATACTATTATTATTGTTGGTTATTAGTATTATTGCAAAAATATATACTATAACTCAATAATTGCAATAATAATGATAACAATTGCATAATGATGATAATAATTGCAATAATGATGATAATGATGATATATGATGATAATGATGATAATGATGATGATAACGATAATAATGATGTAATCATGATAATAATGATGATAATAAAGGAATTGTGTCCATATATAATATAAAAAAGGTATAAGAAAAACATTCCCAAAAGTCGAAAAAGCGGCAAAATCTAGCGAATATAGCCTTTTGAGAGTATACTCCAAAATGACGTTTTTTCGAATTTCTTGTGATTTCGGAATTATTAGGGTAATATGATAATAATTACCAGAATTGTATTAATCATAACAATATGTGTAAGTGAGAATAATAGAGTTTATAAATTGAAATTTATTAAATAATAATTATTATATAAATATAATTATGATTATTTGATTTATTTTATATTATTATTATTATATTATATTATTATATATTATTTATTATTATTATTATATTATATTAATATATATATATTATTATTAGTATTCAAAAATCTATTATAACTTAATAATAAAATAATAATATAATTTAAATAATAAATAATTTAATATGTATTGGTATATATTGTAATTATTATATATTATTATTTGTATTATTATCATATATATTTTAATGTATAATTAAGAAAAATTATTAATAAATAATAATTAATAATATTATAAATTATATGTTATATATTGTTATTAAATTGTTATTATTGTTATTATTATTTTAAATTTTATTATGTGGTTATAATTTATTGCAAAAAAATATTAATAATAAATTAATAATAATGATAAATTGATAATGATGATAATAATTGATAATGTATAAGATAATAATGATGATATTGAAATATGATGATAAAAATAATTTATCATCATATAATAATATGATAATAACAAGAATGTGCATACTAATTAAAAAAGGTAAAAAATCCAAAGCTTTTGATAAAACGCAAAATAGCGAAATTTGCTTTTTGATGAATTTCAAAATGATTTTTAATAATTGTAATAATGATTTCGGAATTATTAGGGTAATATAATATATATACCAAATGAGAATATAACAATATGATGGTAAAAGTGAAAATAAGAGAATTTGATACATTTATTATTATTATTATTATTATTATATTATTATATTATTATTATTATTATTATTATATTTTATATATATATATTATT
Organism: Penaeus monodon; assembly: GCF_015228065.2. Lineage (NCBI taxonomy): Eukaryota > Metazoa > Arthropoda > Malacostraca > Decapoda > Penaeidae > Penaeus > Penaeus monodon. The sequence continues at coordinate 1,833 of NW_023644601.1, read as the reverse complement.
ATTATTATTATTATATTCTAATAATTATTATTAATTAAAAAATATATAATAATAATAATATAATAAATATATGAAGTTATAATATTATTATAGTATTATTCTATATTTAATTTATATATTATTATATTATATAATTGCAATAATTATTTATTATAAGTAATAATTCAGAATAAAGATTAATAAATAATATATAATATTATTAATAAATCATTATTATTATAATAATTATGTTATTACAATGTTATTTTGTGTTATTATATTATTCAAAAATATTGTACTATTATCATAATTGCAATAATAATAATAATTGCATAATATGATATAATACAATAATATGACAATGATGATGATAATGATAATGATGATAATGATGATATATGATAATAATGATGATAATATGATAAATGATGATAATAAGGAATTTGTCCATATATAATATAAAAAGTATAAAAAACATTCCAAAAGTGAAAAAAGGCCAAAATTAGGAAATATACTTGAAATTATACTCCAAAATGACGTTTTTTGATTTTTTGGTATTCGGCAATTATTAGGTATATGATAATAATTACAGAATTGTATAATCATAACAATAAATGTAAAAGTGAGAATAAAGAGAATTTTGATAACATTTGAATATTATTAATATTTTTATTTATTATTATTATATTAATTATTATTATTATTATATTATTATTATTATTATATTATTATTTATTATTATTATTTTAAATTATTATATATTATTGCCAAAAAATCTATTATAACTGTAATAATAACAATAATAATAATAAGTTATAAGTATAATAATAATGATGCTAGTGGTTATAATATTGTTATTAGTATTATTATGTATTATTATCATCATTTTATTGTTACTGGTAGTATAATTGCAAAAATAATTATTATAACAGTAATAATTACAGTAATAACGATACTAATTAAGATAATGATATAAATAATTATTATAAAATCGTTATTATTGTTATTATTATTGTTATTACTATTATTATTGTTGTGGTTTTTTATTAGTATTCAATAATAATGATAAACAATTGCAATAATGATGATAATAATTGCAATAATGATGATAATGATGATGATAAGATGATATGATGATAATGATGATATAACGATAATAATATGATAATCATGATAATAAATGATGATAATAACGAATTATATAATAATATAAAAAGTATAAGAAAAATAAAGTCGAAAAAGGGAATAAAAGATAACTTTTGAGATATATAAAAGGGAAGTTTTTTTCATTGATGGAAATTCCAAAGTAAAAAGGGAAATTACGAATTTATAACCTAAATATTATTAAAATGAGTGTATTTTGATACATTGATAATTAAAAATTTAATTACAATATTATTATATATTAATTTTTAAAATAATTAAAAATTTATTATTATTTAATTATTATTATTATTATTATTATTATTATTATTATTTTATTTAATTATTAGATTATCAAATCTTAAATTGGTAAAAATTCAAAAAAATATAAGTATAATAAATAATAATATGCAAAGGGTTATAATAATTGTTGTAGTTTATTATTTTTTATTAATATTATTATTTGTACTTATATAATTAAAATAATTTTATAAAGTATAATTCAAAAATAAATATATAAGGATAATATATAAAAAATTTATAATTTATTATTTTAAATTTAATTTTATTAATTTTATTTTGTTTATTATTTATTCAAATAATATTTTAATAATTTGCAAAAATAATATAACAATTGCAATAATTGATAAAAATTGCAATAATGATGATAATATTGATAATGATGATAAGGGATGTAAAAATTTTTGATAA